>NC_091353.1:20402571-20467571 GCF_038502225.1 Cherax quadricarinatus
AGTATTCCACCCTAGAGAGAATAAGTGATTTGAAGAGAATCATCATGGGCTTGGCATCCTTAGTTTTGAAGGTTGTAACCCATTCTATCATTTTTCTAGCAGATGTGGTACATACATTGTTGTGGTCCTTGAAAGTGAGAACCTATGACATTATCATTCTGAAGTCCTTCACATTAGTTTTTCACTCTATTGTGTGGTTGAAATTTGTTTTATACTCTGATACAGTTTTAGCTTCCTCAAGTTTTCTTTATAAGAGTAATTGAAATTTGTCTTCATTGAACTTCATAATGTTTTTGCACTCCACTTATGGATTTAGTTGATGTCCACTTAGTCTTGTAGTGTCTTTGATGAATGACATTGTCATGAAAATTTGAATGTCATCTGCAAAGGAAGACATGGTGCTGTGGCTTACATCTTTGTCAGTGTCAGATATGAGGGTGAGGAATAGGATGGGAGCAAGTACTGTGCCTTGTGGAACAGAGCTTTTCACTGTAGCTGCCTCAGACTTTACTCTGTTTACTACTGCTCTTTGCATTCTATTTGTTAAGAAATTATAGATCCATCTACCAACTTTTCCTGTTATTCCTTTATCACGCATTTTGGGTGCTATTACACCATGGTCACACCTGTCAAAGGCTTTTGCAAAGTCTGTATACACTACATCTGGATTTTTGTTGTTTTCTAGAGCATCCAGGACCTTGTCATAGTTATTCAGTAGTTGGGACAGGTTGGAGCGACCTGCTCTAAACCCCTGTAGCCCTTGGTTGTGTAATTGATAAGTATCTAGGTGGGGGGGAGTCTTGCCTATTAGAACCCTATTAAAGGATGCTACCCAAACCAGTCAACTAACAGCCAGGTACCCATTAATAGTGATAGGTGAACATGGACAACTGGTGTAAGGAAACACATCCAATGTTTCTACCCTTTGCTGGGAATCAAACCGTGTGAAGCGAGAGGTTTTGCCACCAAACCATTCGTTACCATGGTACAGTGGTAAACACTTATCATGATTATTATTATTATTATTATTATTATTATTATTATTATTATTATTATTTTTTTTTTTTTTAACAAACCAGCCGTATCCCACCAAGGCAGGGTGGCCCAAAAAGAAAAATGAAAGTTTCTCTTTTTAAATTTAGTAATTTATAGTCGCTTCTTACAACACGCATGGCTTATGGAGGAAGAATTATGTTCCACTTCCCTATGGAGATAAGAGGAAATAAACAAGAACAAGAACTAGAAAGAAAATAGAAGAAAACCCAGAGGGGTGTGTATATATATGCTTGTACATGTATGTGTAGCGTGACCTAAGTGTAAGTAGGAGTCGCAAGACGTACCTGAAATCTTTCATGTGTATGAGAAAAAAAAAGACACCAGCAATCCTACCAGCGTGTAAAACAATTACAGGCTTCCGTTTTACACTCACTTGGCAGGGCGGTAGTATTTCCCTGGGCGGTTGCTGTCTTCCAACCTACTACCATAATTATAATTATTATTATTATTATTATTATTATTATTATTATTATTATTATTATTATTATTATTATTGAGATGTGTATTGTAATGTATAAAGCTGCCTTGTTATCATTACACATCACTCAACTACTTTAGTTTAACTACACTATACATCATTATACTTCACATCATTATACAGTGGACCCTCACCTAACGAACACATCGCATAACGTTAAATCCACCTAGTGATACATTTTAACGCAAAATTTTTGCCTTGCCTAGCGCTAAAAAACTCGCTCAACGCGATTCGTTCGAGACGCATCCAAGTGCGGCCTGAGCCAGCCTCACTTGTTCCGTGGGTGGCAGTGTTTACAAGCCAGCCACCGCGGTCACATCCAAGCATACAATCGGAACATTTCATATTATCACAGCGTTTTTAGTGATTTCACCTGCAAAATTAGTGACCATGGGCCCCAAGAAAGCTTCTAGTGCCAACCATGTGATAAAAAGGGTGAGAAATACTATCGTACCACAGTCAGCTGCTGCTGCACCTCAGTCAGCTGTTGCTGGATCGGTCAGCTGTTGCTGCACCACAGCTGCTGCTGCACCACAGTCAGCTGCTGCTGCACCTCGGTCAGCTGTTGTTGGACTGGTCAGCTGTTGCTGGACCAGTCAGCTGTTGCTGGACCAGTCAGCTGTTGCTGGACCAGTCACCTGTTGCTTGATCAGTCAGCTGTTGCTGGATCAGTCAGCTGTTGCTGGATCAGTCAGCTGTTGCTGCACCACAGTTGCTGCTACACCACAGTCAGCTGCTGCTGCACCTCGGTCAGCTGTTGCTGGACCAGTCAGCTGTTGCTGGACCAGTCAGCTGTTGCTGGACCAGTCAGCTGTTGCTGCACCATAGCTGCTGCTGCACCACAGTCAGCTGCTGCTGCACCTTGGTCAGCTGTTGCTACACTACAGTCAGCTGCTGCTGCACCATAGCTGCTGCTGCACCACAGTCAGCTGTTGCTGTACCACCATCAGCTGTATTACTCAAAGATGTGAAACAGTTACCGAGAAACGATTAACCCCAGAGGGTTAGCCACCCAGGATAACCCAAGAAAGTGCATCATCGAGGACTGTCTAACTTATTTCCATTGGGGTCCTTAATCTTGTCCCCCAGGATGCAACCCACAACAATTGACTAACACCCAGGTGAACAGAAAAGAATGCCTGGAACTAGTGCTCATATTGTTGAGGTTAGTGGGGAGGATGTGGAAGAGTTGGTGGAGGAGGACAATGAAGAACTAACCACTGATGAGCTGCTAGATCATCTTCAACAGCAAGAGGCCAGACCTGAGGAAACTGCTTCGGAGGAGGGGAGAGAGAAATTGAGGCAGTTGCCTACTTCAAAGATTAAGGAAATGTGTGGAATGTAGCTTAAAGTGCAAACCTTTATGGATGAAAATCACCCTGACACAGCTATTGCAAGCTGTGCTGGTGACTATTACACTGACAATGTTGTGAACCACTTTAGAAAAGTCATAAAGGAACGAGAGGTACAGGCCTCTATGGACAGATATGTTGTGCGACAGAGGTCCAGTGACTCTCAAGCTGGTCCTAGTGGCATTAAAAGAAGAAAGGAAGTAACCCTGGAAAAGGGCTTGACACCTCAAGTCCTAATGGAAGGGGATTGCCCTTCTAAACACTAAGACCATCCACACACTCCCCTCCTCCCATCCCATCAGTCATCACCAGATCTTCAATAAAGGTAAGTGTCATGTAATTGTACATCTCTTCTTCAGTTTGTGTGTATTAAAATTAATATTTCACGTGGAAATTTTTTTTATTTTCATACTTTGGGGTGTCAGGAACGGATTAATTTGATTTCCATTATTTCTTAAGGGGAAAATCAATTCGGCTAATGATAATTTCGCCTAACGTCTAGCTCTCAGGAACGGATTAATATCGTTAGGCGAGGGTCCACTGTACTTATCATCACTCAACTACCATATCTTCTCCAGATATTATTCAACTACCATATATTCCCCGGACTCTACTCAGTTACTACATATTATATTCACTGTTCGTGGATGTAGTGCGGATGACAAGAAACAGATGATTGCTGATGTTATGAATGAAAAGAAGTTGGATGTCCTGGCCCTAAGCGAAACAAAGCTGAAGGGGGTAGGGGAGTTTCGGTGGGGGGAAATAAATGGGATTAAATCTGGAGTATCTGAGAGAGTTAGAGCAAAGGAAGGGGTAGCAGTAATGTTGAATGATCAGTTATGGAAGGAGAAAAGAGAATATGAATGTGTAAATTCAAGAATTATGTGGATTAAAGTAAAGGTTGGATGCGAGAAGTGGGTCATAATAAGCGTGTATGCACCTGGAGAAGAGAGGAATGCAGAGGAGAGAGAGAGATTTTGGGAGATGTTAAGTGAATGTATAGGAGCCTTTGAACCAAGTGAGAGAGTAATTGTGGTAGGGGACCTGAATGCTAAAGTAGGAGAAACTTTTAGAGAGGGTGTGGTAGGTAAGTTTGGGGTGCCAGGTGTAAATGATAATGGGAGCCCTTTGATTGAACTTTGTATAGAAAGGGGTTTAGTTATAGGTAATACATATTTTAAGAAAAAGAGGATAAATAAGTATACAAGATATGATGTAGGGCGAAATGACAGTAGTTTGTTGGATTATGTATTGGTAGATAAAAGACTGTTGAGTAGACTTCAGGATGTACATGTTTATAGAGGGGCCACAGATATATCAGATCACTTTCTAGTTGTAGCTACACTGAGAGTAAAAGGTAGATGGGATACAAGGAGAATAGAAGCATCAGGGAAGAGAGAGGTGAAGGTTTATAAACTAAAAGAGGAGGCAGTTAGGGTAAGATATAAACAGCTATTGGAGGATAGATGGGCTAATGAGAGCATAGGCAATGGGGTCGAAGAGGTATGGGGTAGGTTTAAAAATGTAGTGTTAGAGTGTTCAGCAGAAGTTTGTGGTTACAGGAAAGTGGGTGCGGGAGGGAAGAGGAGCGATTGGTGGAATGATGATGTGAAGAGAGTAGTAAGGGAGAAAAAGTTAGCATATGAGAAGTTTTTACAAAGTAGAAGTGATGCAAGGAGGGAAGAGTATATGGAGAAAAAGAGAGAGGTTAAGAGAGTGGTGAAGCAATGTAAAAAGAGAGCAAATGAGAGAGTGGGTGAGATGTTATCAACAAATTTTGTTGAAAATAAGAAAAAGTTTTGGAGTGAGATTAACAAGTTAAGAAAGCCTAGAGAACAAATGGATTTGTCAGTTAAAAATAGGAGAGGAGAGTTATTAAATGGAGAGTTAGAGGTATTGGGAAGATGGAGGGAATATTTTGAGGAATTGTTAAATGTTGATGAAGATAGGGAAGCTGTGATTTCGTGTATAGGGCAAGGAGGAACAACATCTTGTAGGAGTGAGGAAGAGCCAGTTGTGAGTGTGGGGGAAGTTCGTGAGGCAGTAGGTAAAATGAAAGGGGGTAAGGCAGCCGGGATTGATGGGATAAAGATAGAAATGTTAAAAGCAGGTGGGGATATAGTTTTGGAGTGGTTGGTGCAATTATTTAATAAATGTATGGAAGAGGGTAAGGTACCTAGGGATTGGCAGAGAGCATGCATAGTTCCTTTGTATAAAGGCAAAGGGGATAAAAGAGAGTGCAAAAATTATAGGGGGATAAGTCTGTTGAGTATACCTGGCAAAGTGTATGGTAGAGTTATTATTGAAAGAATTAAGAGTAAGACGGAGAATAGGATAGCAGATGAACAAGCAGGCTTTAGGAAAGGTAGGGGGTGTGTGGACCAGGTGTTTACAGTGAAACATATAAGTGAACAGTATTTAGATAAGGCTAAAGAGGTCTTTGTGGCATTTATGGATTTGGAAAAGGCGTATGACAGGGTGGATAGGGGGGCAATGTGGCAGATGTTGCAGGTGTATGGTGTAGGAGGTAGGTTACTGAAAGCAGTGAAGAGTTTTTACGAGGATAGTGAGGCTCAAGTTAGAGTATGTAGGAAAGAGGGAAATTATTTCCCAGTAAAAGTAGGCCTTAGACAAGGATGTGTGATGTCACCGTGGTTGTTTAATATATTTATAGATGGGGTTGTAAGAGAAGTAAATGCGAGGGTCTTGGCAAGAGGCGTGGAGTTAAAAGATAAAGAATCACACATAAAGTGGGAGTTGTCACAGTTGCTCTTTGCTGATGACACTGTGCTCTTGGGAGATTCTGAAGAGAAGTTGCAGAGATTGGTGGATGAATTTGGTAGGGTGTGCAAAAGAAGAAAATTGAAAGTGAATACAGGAAAGAGTAAGGTTATGAGGATAACAAAAAGATTAGGTGATGAAAGATTGGATATCAGATTGGAGGGAGAGAGTATGGAGGAGGTGAATGTATTCAGATATTTGGGAGTGGACGTGTCAGCGGATGGGTCTATGAAAGATGAGGTGAATCATAGAATTGATGAGGGGAAAAGGGTGAGTGGTGCACTTAGGAGTCTGTGGAGACAAAGAACTTTGTCCTTGGAGGCAAAGAGGGGAATGTATGAGAGTATAGTTTTACCAACGCTCTTATATGGGTGTGAAGCATGGGTGATGAATGTTGCAGCGAGGAGAAGGCTGGAGGCAGTGGAGATGTCATGTCTGAGAGCAATGTGTGGTGTGAATATAATGCAGAGAATTCGTAGTTTGGAAGTTAGGAGGAGGTGCGGGATTACCAAAACTGTTGTCCAGAGGGCTGAGGAAGGGTTGTTGAGGTGGTTCGGACATGTGGAGAGAATGGAGCGAAACAGAATAACTTCAAGAGTGTATCAGTCTGTAGTGGAAGGAAGGCGGGGTAGGGGTCGGCCTAGGAAAGGTTGGAGGGAGGGGGTAAAGGAGGTTTTGTGTGCGAGGGGCTTGGACTTCCAGCAGGCATGCGTGAGCGTGTTTGATAGGAGTGAATGGAGACAAATGGTTTTTAATACTTGACGTGCTGTTGGAGTGTGAGCAAAGTAACATTTATGAAGGGGTTCAGGGAAACCGGCAGGCCGGACTTGAGTCCTGGAGATGGGAAGTACAGTGCCTGCACTCTGAAGGAGGGGTGTTAATGTTGCAGTTTAAAAACTGTAGTGTAAAGCACCCTTCTGGCAAGACAGTGATGGAGTGAATGATGGTGAAAGTTTTTCTTTTTCGGGCCACCCTGCCTTGGTGGGAATCGGCCAGTGTGATAATAAAAAAAGTCCCGTAGATCTACGGCTTTATGTTCAGCGTCCAAACCGTAGATCTATGCCAAAATTCTAGCGACGTCAAATTTAGGGCGAGAAGGCTGGTAGGCCTACATCTGAGAGAACGGGTCTCGGTGGTCAGTGTGCACACTATACAAAAAATCTGAACGCCCACATGGCATTGTGGGAACACTGCCAAAGTAGCTTTGTTCATTATGCCTGGCGGCAAGGAAGCTCTCACCCCCCACTCTCTCTCCCGGCAAATTCAGACTCCTCTTCATAACTTACAGTTCTAAGACTGATGGAAGTGGAGCTGAAGAGGAATTCTATGGTTTTGAACCATATGGTACCATTGTACCATATGGTACAATGGTACTGTACTTACGATGCCACATGTGCTTGAGTAAGTGTATTCAGTTGTATACAAATTCAATTACATAGATTATCATACATAGCAGCATATGTATAAAATCCTAGGATAACCCCGAAAAGTCAGGGTGACTTATTTCCATAGGGATCCTTGTATCTGAACCCTATGGTGTCCAGTACCATATGGTACCCTGTACCATATTGTACCCTGCACCATATGGTACCCTGTACCATATGGTACTCTGTACTATGGTACTCTGCACCATATGTTATCCTGTACCATATGTTATCCTGTACTGTATGGTGCCCCACACCATATAGTACAGTGTACCATATGGTACCCTGTAACATATGATACCATGTACCATATGGTCAACAGGACGTGTTGGTGGCAGGAGACACCAGCCAAGACTGAGTGGTGATGCAAGCGATGCAAACTAGCTACTGACTTAGCAGTTTCCACCTCGAGTAACATATTGAGTTCCTGTACACTTGTCAATATATAATAGAACATTACTAATATACAACATAATATTAGTGTGTTTATTGTGTTGAATACAACGGTACCATATAGTACCATGTGGTACAATGTACCATATGGTACCATTGTACCATATGGTCCCATTGCACCATATTGTACCATAAGGTACCATTGTACCATATGGTACCATTGTATCATATGGTACCATTGTATCATATGGTGCCATTGTACCATATGGTACCATTGTACCATATGGTACCATTGTATCATATGATCCAATTGTACCATATGGTACCATTGCACCCTATGGCACCATTGTACCATATGGTACTATATGGTACCGTTGTATTCAACACAATAACCGCACCAATATTTTCATCATTTTGTTTACAATAAACCTGAAAACAAGTTTTGTAAGCTATATAATGATAAACAAATTAGTGCAGTTATTGTGTTGAATACAATGAGTGTAGAATTATACAATATACATTATATTGGTCTCACAGACCACAAATGTTACTAGAAAAAAGAAAAAAATTAGAAAAGAAAAGAAAAAATGAAAAAAAACGTAAATGGAAAAATGTGGTTTTGCGGAAGTCACTGATGTTGCCACCACCCGGTCATTTTGGGTCAACTTCCCGCCGCTGTATCTTGGTAAGTACTGATCAGAATTTTTTTTTGTTTTATTACCTTCACAAAAATATTATCTTTAATTCTGTAAGAAAAAATCATTTTGTTTTTTTTTTCCAAATTTCTTTGACACTGGGGCACCACTTCAGATTTTGGCCTTGGACCCTGAAAGGGTTAAGGGTTAAATTTTTGCCGATGTTCAAGAGTAAACAAATGACCTCACACGTCTAATACATGCCAGCTGGTGGGTCTAATATATGTTCACAAATGTGCTGATATTATTTATACAATTATTACAATATTGCATAACAGTGCATCTTCTATTTTTTGTTTGAATAAAAATTCATTATGTGATTAAAAAATCAAAATGGAATTTGCAAAGCATAAAAACGTAACTAATGAACAGAGGAAATGTTAGTTTAGTGCCAGGAATGCCTGCATTATTTATTCTGGACCCTATTTTGAAATTGGAATAATTTGAACTTTGCATTAAAATGGCCAAATTACCAATTTCCAATCACTATATTTTGCAGTTGAAACAGTTGACTTGGCGATTTCTTGTGCACAATCAATAAAATAGAAGTAATACTAGTGAAATAGCTAAGAATTTAGTTGACTGGAATAATGTAATTGGCCTAAAATGAGAGTTGAAGTCGACAAAATTGCTGATGCGTAAATGTCACTGACACATCAAAATTTGCGAGAGCATGATTTCGTCAATTTTCCATCAAATTTCATACTTTTTGTTTTATTACCTTCAGAAAAAGTTTCTCTACCATTTCATAAGAAAAAATAAAAAAATTATTTTTTGAAAATTCATGCACAGTGGTACACACTTTGAAATTTGGCCACTGGACCCTGAAAGGGTTAACACTTCCTTTTTAAGTGGAAAGCAAAAATAGGTTAGACAAATAAATGTGTGAGTGTGGGTTGGTGTGAATTGGACCTGGCTAGCTTGTGCTACTAGGTCTGATGTCATGCTCCTTCCTTCAGTGGATGTGACCTGAGTAGGTGGGTTATTGGTCTAAGCCATAGAGGAGGTGACATGGACCTGCCTTGCATAGGCCAGTAGGCCTGTTGCAGTGTCCCTTCTTTCTTATGTTCTTATGTATTGAGCAGGCTGGCCAGCTGGCTGGCTGACTGGCATGCTTTGGCTGTCTCTGCCTGTCTATCTATATATCTGTCTCTCTATATCTCTGTCTATCTATATCTCTGTCTCATATTTATACGTAAATACAGGTGCAGGCGTTTGCTGCCAATGACATCATGGCATTTTGGTGGCATGACAAACAAGATGTCACACTGTTGTCATCAGTTCACCTTAATGAAATGGCAGACACTGGCAGGCAGCATAGAGAAAGCAGTGAACCCATTCTAAACCCTGTAGCTGTGATTGATTACACCCTCAATATGGGCTCAGTGGACAAATGTGACATGCAGATTGGGTTTGCTGATTGTATTCGCAAGAGTTATAAGTGGTACATAAAACTCTTTTTCCATCTTCTGGACATTTCCATGCTCAATGCTTATAATATGTATAAGATGAGGACCAGAAACAAACCATCATATGGCAAATTCTGTTTGTCTGTCATCAGACAAATAATATTCAAGTACAGTGGACCCCCGCATAACGATGGCATCGCATAGCGATTTTTCCGCATAACGATTACTTTTATCGCAAAATTTTTGCCCCGCATACCGATTAAAAACCCGCATACCGATTTTCGTCCGAGACGCGTCCAATGTGCCCTCACATGTGCCGGCCGTCCCATTGTTTACCAGCCAGCCTCCGCGGTAACATCCAAGCATACACTCGGAATATTTCGTATTATTACAGTGTTTTCGGTGGTGTTTCTGGAAAATAAGTGACCATGGGCCCCAAGAAAGCTTCTAGTGCCAACCCTGTGGTAAAAAGGGTGAGAATTAGTATGGAAATTAAGAAAGATTTTGAAGGGTTTGGGGCTAACCCTGAGAAGCCTATGCCAGTTGTGGAATCCATTGTGCCTACTTCAAAGATTAAGGAAATGTGTGCAGAGTGGTTTGAACTGCAAACCTTTATAGATGAAAATCACCCTGACACAGCTGTTGCAAGCCGTGCTTGTGACTATTTCAATGACAATGTTATGGCCCATTTTAGGAAAGTCTTGAAGAAACGGGAGGTACAGAGCTCTATGGACAGATTTGTTGTGCGACAGAGGTCCAGTGACTCTGAAGCTGGTCCTAGTGGCATTAAAAGAAGAAGGGAAGTAACCCCAGAAAAGGACTTGCTACCTCAAGTCCTAATGGAAGGGGATTCCCCTTCTAAACAGTAAGAAGATAATGCTCTCCCCTCCTCCCATCCCATCAATCATCACCAGATCTTCAATAAAAGTAAGTGTCATGTAATTGTGCATGCCTTTTTCAGTTTGTGTGTATTAAAATTAACATTTCATGTGGTAAAAAAAATTTTTTTTCATACTTTTGGGCGTCTTGCACGGATTAATTTTATTTCCATTATTTCTTATGGGGAAAATTAATTCGCATAACGATTATTTCGCATAACGATGAGCCCTCTTGCACGGATTAAAATCGTTAACCGGGGGTCCACTGTATCAAGGAACAACACTTGAAATAGACCAGTGCCCACTAAATTATCAACAACTACCTTCTCCTCTGAAGCATGGTGATCACTTCCTAGTAAAACTGCCTGCTACTGCTTTCAAGAAAAAGGCTCAGAAGAGGTGTTACGTCTGTGCACATACAAAACAACACCCACAACAACGCAGAGACAATCATTTTATGTGTGAGGAGTGTAAAACACCACTGTGCATGACACCATGTTTCAAAGACTTCCACAGACTGCAGAACTTCTAGA
Organism: Cherax quadricarinatus; assembly: GCF_038502225.1. Classification (NCBI taxonomy): domain Eukaryota; kingdom Metazoa; phylum Arthropoda; class Malacostraca; order Decapoda; family Parastacidae; genus Cherax; species Cherax quadricarinatus. The sequence continues at coordinate 20,413,574 of NC_091353.1, forward strand.
AACATGTCCTGTGACTGTATATGTATATATAAAATATAGAAAAATAGTAATAAACAACATTTCATATTGTTTGTTTGTGTAAATATTTTCTCTAAACAAAACAATGACAATAGTGTTCATGCAGTTATTGTGTAGTATACAAAAATAAAGAACTTACAAAATAGTGCTCATATTGGTCTCACAGGCCATGAAAGTTACTTGGAAAAAACAATTAAAAAATGATAGAAAATAGTACATAAACTAATTAAAACAATACCGGATGACGGCAGTCAGCGATGATACCATATATCGAGCATTTTGTGTCAACTTCACGCCTCTATATGTCAGTAAGTATTGATGGTAAAGAATTTTTGTTTAGCCTGTAATGTTTAGAAAAAAAAAAAACTATCTTTTCATAAGGAAAAATATTTTTTTTTTTTTTTTGAAATCTGGGCAACCCTGAGAACAAGTCTCTGAGAGGGCCTGCCGACCCTGAAAGGATTAATCCTTTCCAGTGGAATTCAGTACTTCAATAATTTCGCAAATATCAACTCTACGGCTTATTTGTCTATCTCACTTCATCTAATATGACATAATAAACAATATAAGTAATATAGAAACCTGATATATACTCTAAAATGAATAAAATGTGTCATTCATGTACAGTGGTATGGGCAGTGTCGGCAGTGGACGAGAGTTTGTTTGGAGACCAGGCAAAATACTTCATGAATAATTTCGCTAATATCATCTATACGGCTTATTTATATATCACAGTTCATCTAATATGACATAACAAACAATATAAATAACATAGAAATGTGACATATACTCTAGAATGAATAAAATATGTCATTCATGTAGTGGTATGGGCAGTGTCGGCGGTGGACGAGAGTTTGTCTGGAGACCGGGCAAAATACTTCATGAACAATTTAGCTAGTATCATCTATATGGCTTATTTATATATCACAGTTCACCTAATATGACATAACAAACAATATAAATAACATAGAAACGTTATATATACTCTAGAATGAATAAAATATGTCATTATGCAACAGGTGGAGGCGGCCACAACTGCTCCCTCTTTGATGTGGTAAACACTGCCATCTAGTGACAGCCTTTTGAAGCTGTCTGTTATTATATGTAGTGCATTATTATTATATTTGTATTATTATTATACATATATTATTATGATTATTATTGTATTATATTATTATACTATTATTATTATACGTATTATTAGGATAACAGATGAACAAGGAGGCTTTAGGAAAGGTAGGGGGTGTGTGGGTCAGGTGTTTACAGTGAAACATATAAATGAACAGTATTTAGATAAGGCTAAAGAGGTCTTTGTGGCATTTATGGATTTGGAAAAGGCGTATGACAGGGTGGATAGGGGGGCAATGTGGCAGATGTTGCAGGTGTATGGTGTAGGAGGTAGGTTACTGAAAGCAGTGAAGAGTTTTTACGAGGATAGTGAGGCTCAAGTTAGAGTATGTAGGAAAGAGGGAGATTATTTCCCAGACAAGGATGTGTGATGTCACCGTGGTTGTTTAATATATTTATAGATGATGTTGTAAGAAAAGTAAATGCGAGGGTCTTGGAAAGAGGGAGAGAGAATCACACATTAATGGAGGAGGTGAATGTATTCTGAAGAGATATTTGGGAGTGGATGTGTCAGCAAAAAGATTAGGTGATGGGTCTATGAAAGATGGGAGGTGAATCATAGAATTGATGACGGGAAAAGGGTGAGCGGTGCACTTAGGAGTCTGTGGAGACAAAGAACTTTGTCCTTAGAGGCAAAGAGGGGAATGCTTAATAAAATTAACCAACTTGACTTACACAGTTCATTGAACATCGGCAAAAATCGAACATTTCCGCTACTTTGAGCTCAATTTCAAGGTACTTTTCATCATGAAAGCAATCAAAATCATGTCTATTTCTGTAATATATCTTCCATTCTATCAAATGAGTCCAAAAAATGAGAATACAACCATAAAAACCATACGAAAATATACTGCAAAGAGGCGGCTAATGGCTGAGAAGTGAACTCCCTTATTTATCGTCCGTCTTTTTTATTTTTGTTGTACGTTAAGAAGCATCTTTCCATCATACATTGCCCAAGTTTCAATGAGATAGCCCAACAAACAACTGAGAAAAAAAAATATTTACCAAAAATCATATATGGCAAGCCCAAGCCAGGTACTGGAAATAAGTCACTTTGTCTGACTTTTCTGGGTTATCCTAGGTTCTCTATACATACACTGCTATGTATGATAATCTATGTAACTGTATTTGTGTATACCTGAATAAACTTATTTACTTCTAGTCTGTCAACTGAGTACAAGAAACTGCCCATTCACTTATTTCAACTACCCAATAAAGTGGTCAGAAATTGGCAATTTGGCCGATTTCACACAAATTTCAACAGATGCCAATTTCAAAATAGGGTCCAGAATAAACAATGCAGACATTCCTGGCACTAAAATAACATTTTCTCTGTTCATTAGTCACGGCTACAGGCCCCTCTTATATTACTCTTGCTTACCATTTGGAATTTTTATTCACAAAAAAAAAAAAAATAGAAGATTTACTGTTATGCAGACTACTGCATTATTGTAATAATTGTATAAATAATGTCAATCCATTCTTGACTCCGTACTGGAATTTGGACTGGCAGGCGGACAGGTATTGGACGGTGACGTCATTTGTTTACTCTTGAGCTTCGCTAAAGAATAGAACATTTTCGCTACTGTGAGCGCAATTTCAAGGTACTTTTCGTCATGAAAGCAATCAAAATCATATCTATTTCTGTAATATATCTTTCATTCTATCAAATGAGACCGAAAAAATGAGAATATAACCATAACAACCATACAAAAATATACCGCTAAGCGGCCGCTAATGGCTGAGAAGTGAACTCCGCTATTTATGGTCTGATTTCTTTCATTTTTGGTGTACGTGAAGAAGTATCTTTCCATCATACATTGCCCAAGTTTGAATAAGATAACCCAACAAACAACTGAGAAAATAATAATAATATAATAATAATAATAATATCTTTATTTACTACAAAATATAATAATAATAATAATAATAATAATAATGATATCTTTATTTGCTACATGTACATGTACAAGGTATACAGGTCTAGCTGACATCAGTGACATACTGCTGTATAGAAAGCCACTTGTTATGCTGAGTATTTCATGAAAATTAGATCAGTGTCCCAGGATAACATCCACACTAGTCCATTTGTCCATTTACTGACGGGTAAACATAGACAACAGGTGTAAAGAAACACGCCTAATGTTTCTACCCTGGCTGGGAATCGAATATTTACCAAAAATCATATATGGCTAACCCAAGCCAGGTACTAAAAATAAGCCACATTGACTTTTTTGGGGTTATCCTAGGTTCTCTACACATATGCTGCTATGTGTGATAATCTATAGAGAGAAAATAACTTTTTTGTTTCATGTTTATGGTGCAGTACGAGTGTATATCACAGTTAGCCCTGTGCTATACTCCGTTTTCTCTAATATAAGCCACCAAGACAAGGATAGGAGAATGGTATTTGTTTACCATATCCTCTTCATAACTCTGTCGAACTGCTCGGTGTTATGCCAAATATTATTCATTCTGGAGTATTTAACATGTTTTATGTTATTTATATTGTTTCTTATGTCATATTAGATCAATTGTGATAGGCAAATAAGCTGTAGTGTTGATATTAGCATAATAATAAAGCATATTCTCCTGCTTCATGAGACTGAGCTCATGGCAACCGACAGTGGCTTCAAAGCCACCTTATCTTTAATGGATAATGTACTGTGTAGGTGCTTTACATAATGAGAAGCATTTCTTTTATTCATTGGAACCATGGCTAGGGCTAAAAGTAAGCAGGTTAAAACAATAAATGGAGAAAAAGAAATTGGAATGACTTATGCAGCAAGTAGCGCCACCAAACAGTACCAGCAGGTTGGTGTGGCATCCCTGGAAATTTGAAATTATGCTAGCCAAAATTAGTGCCGAATAACTGAAGGAACCGAATAACTGATTGCCGAATTTGTGATGGCGGACCTCTACATATTATTATTATACATATTATTATTATTATTATTATTATTATTATTATTATTATTATATAATTTGTAATTTTTATTCACACAAAAAATATAAGATTTACTGTTATTCCTTATTGCAATAATTGTATAAATAATGTCAACCCATTCACGACTGCATATTGGAATGGACAGTGACATCATTTGTTTACTCTGAAACAGCCAAGCAATGGACCATTTCTCCTAGGTTGAGCTCTATTTCAAGGTACTTTTTGTTGTGAAAGCAATTAAAATCATATCTATTTCTGTAATATATCTCCGTTCTATCAAATGAGACCAAAAAAACGAGAATACAGCAATAAAAACCATTCTAAATTACCACTAAGGGGTGGCTAATTGCTGAGAAGTGAACTCCATTATTTATGCTTAGATTTCTTTCATTTTTGGTGTATGTTATGATGCATCTTTCCATCATACATTGCCCAAGTTTCAATAAGATAGTCCAACAAACAAATGAGATACAATTCCTTAGATCAAGAGCAAGAGCCCCTCAGCAGCGTCGAGGCACCTGCCTTGAGGTCTGCTCGCTTGTGGAAATTTTGCTCGCATAAGGAAGCAAAAAAATGACCCATCAACTGCTTATATTTGGAAAAACTCGCATGTGGATGTGCTCGCAAGTAGAGGTTCTACTGTACTGCAACATTAACACCCCTCCTTCAGAGTGCAGGCACTGTACTTCCCATCTCCAGGACTCAAGTCCGGCCTGCCGGTTTCCCTGAACCCCTTCATAAATGTTACTTTGCTCACACTCCAACAGCACGTCAAGTATTAAAAACCATTTGTCTCCATTCACTCCTATCAAACACGCTCATGCATACCTGCTGGAAGTCCAAGCCCCTCGCGCACAAAACTTCCTTTACTCCCTCTCTCCAACCTTTCCTAGGCCAACCCCTACCCCGCCTTCCTTCCACTACAGACTGATACACTCTTGAAGTCATTCTGTTTCGCTCCATTCTCTCTACATGTCCGAACCACCTCAACAACCCTTCCTCAGCCCTCTGGACAACAGTTTTGGTAATCCCGCACCTCCTCCTAACTTCCAAACTACGAATTCTCTGCATTATATTCACACCACACATTGCCCTCAGACATGACATCTCCACTGCCTCCAGCCTTCTCCTCGCTGCAACATTCATCACCCATGCTTCACACCCATATAAGAGCGTTGGTAAAACTATACTCTAATACATTCCCCTCTTTGCCTCCAAGGACAAAGTTCTTTGTCTCCACAGACTCCTAAGTGCACCACTCACTCTCTTTCCCTCATCAATTCTATGATTCACCTCATCTTTCATAGACCCATCCGCTGACACGTCCACTCCCAAATATCTGAATACATTCACCTCTTCCATACTCTCTCCCTCCAATCTGATATTCAATCTTTCATCACCTAATCTTTTTGTTATCCTCATAACCTTACTCTTTCCTGTATTCACCTTTAATTTTCTTCTTTTGCACACCCTACCAAATTCATCCACCAATCTCTGCAACTTCTCTTCAGAATCTCCCAAGAGAACAGTGTCATCAGCAAAGAGCAGCTGTGACAACTCCCACTTTGTGTGTGATTCTTTATCTTTTAACTCCACGCCTCTTGTCAAGACCCTCGCATTTACTTCTCTTACAACCCCATCTATCCCATCTTATTATCATACTAAAAAGACTATCTACTACACAAGGGTCATTAAGACTATCTACAATAAGAGGGTCATTACTAGTAATAAGGCAACATTATGTGTGTTAGCTAAAAAATGAAAAGTCATTCCCCTCCTTTTCTGTAGCTACATTCATCAGACACCTTTTGTCACTCTTCTTGAACTTATTCATGCTATGACTGGCTTTGACATGTGTGGGTAGTCTGTTCCAATCCTTTATTGCTGTACAACAAAAGGTGTTTGAAGCTTGCCCACTGACTGTGGGTGCTACAAAGTTGTGCTTTCTCCCCCTAGTACAATGATTGCTCTGGTTCCCAACCTTGACAAAATTGGCAGCAAGATATTCTGGACACTGTGAGCAATTTTATAAACATGATTTAGCTTCAGTTGTTTTACTCTGTCTTCAACATATCCAACTGTTGTAATTCATTCTGGCTTACATGCTCTCTTGGACCCAGGCCCAGGATGAATCTTACAATTTTGTTCTGGGTGATTGGCAGTCTATCTTTCAGTTTTTTGTCAAGGCAGAATACCATGAAGAGCAAGTGTAATCCATATGACATTGTATAAGGGCTAGACATAGGGTCCTGCGAGCCTCAGTAGGTAGACACTGTGCTTGTCTATAGAGGAACTTGAGTCTGGCATTCGCTTTCTTTACTACACTGTTTCCTATCAATTCTCCTAACATGCATGGGTCAAAGGGGATTCCCAGATATTTTACTGAGGAAACTGAAGTGATGGGCTCCCCATTACACTGGACATTAAAATTATTTACCCTTCTCTGTTCATGTTTTGTGCCAAAGAGAATGGCTTCAGTTTTCCCGAGGTGTAATGATAGTTTGTTGTCTACTAACCATTTGCTGCAGGACTCCAGTTCCAGTGTTAATACATTAGCTATATCTTGTGGGTCTTTACCTGACACTAACAGAGCACTGTCATCTTCATACAGTAGGACTTTGCACTTGACACTGATAGGCATATCATTAACATAGCATAAGAATAGTAAGGGACCCAGAATACTACCTTGGGGAACTCCACATGCTATCTGCAGCAGGGGTTCTGATTCTGTTTGGTTGATTTTGACAATTTGTCTCCTGTTGCTAAGGTAGGACTTAGACCAGTCTACAGAATCTGTACTGATAGATTGAAGTTTCTTATATAATATATTGTGGTTGACAGTATCGAAGGCCTTTTGCAGGTCTAAGGTTACCATACCTATGAGGTTCCCCACTGACATTTCAGTTCTCAAGTAATCCATCAGATTAATTAGGGAGGTGTCGGTTGAGTAAGATCTTCTAAAGCTCGGTTGATAGCTATGGAGAATGTTGTTGTCATTAAGGTACTTAACTACTTGACAGTACACCGCCCTCTCTAAAATTTTGGATATTATACTGAGTATACTAACAGGCCTATAGTTGCTTACATCAGACCTACTATTTTTCTTGTAGAGAGGAGTAACTCTGGCCTCCTTGAACCCCTCCGGTATGGTATTAGTGGTGATAGACAAATTTATTATGTGAGCAATAGGGATTGACAGTTCAGAAGCACCACTGGCATGGGATGTTATCTGGGCCAGTGCTCTTAGTTGGGTTTAACCTGCTTAGTTCTTTTTGAATAAAGTCATGAGATACACTTACTAGTTGACAGCTGTTTGGGGTTACCCCTTTATTGGTATAGTATGTTTGAAACTTATCGGAGTCTGTGTTAAAGATATTTGATGCAGCTGGTAGTTTACTTACTAGTGTTGATGCAACAGATGTGTAATAGGAATTAAAACAATTTGCCACCTTAGATGTTTCGTGGCATACCTCGTTATTGATAGTGAGTACTATGTTACGCCTATCTACTGGTTTATGGCTATACCCCAACTGTTTTAGTTGTTGCCAGAGCTTTCTGGGGTTATGCTTATACTCTTCAATTTTTGAGCAATAGTGCTTTGCCTTTGCTCCTTTTATAAGTCTCTGCACTCTGTTCCTCACCCTTTGGAATTCATTTAGTGCTGCAATATCCTGTCTGTTTGCTTTAAATTTTTTAGCAGCTGGTCTCTGAATTTCATATTATCTAATATCTCAGTAGTCATCCAGGGTTCAGTTCTTCGTTTAATCCTAACCTCTTTAACTGGCGCAATATTATCAAGGATGGTAGTGAACATTGTTTTGAATTTTTCCCAGGCATCGTTTACGTCCATGCAAATTGTTATCCCTGTCCAGTTTCTTTACTGTAGTTTCTAGTTGACCTCATTTTTATTGTTCTGTGTAGGTCTATCCTATCCCTAGTGATTTTCCTGGTGCAGTAAATGATGAAATGATCACTAAGGCCTGTGGTAATGATGCCTGACTGACGGTTACAGAGTATGTGGTCAATTAGGGTGCCTGAGAACTGTGTGATCTGGGTTGGTGTATTAACCCTTAAACGGTCCACACATACATATATGTTCACCTGCGCAGCGCCCCGAATATTTTGAGAAAAAAAAAATCGTTTCTTTTTTATAGGAAAAAAGAGCATGTGTTACCCAGGCATCCACAATTTTTTCATATGGTGCACACTGAGTGTGCACACCCATTCTCTCATGTCTAGGCGACTCAGGCCTATTATGCCAGTGTTGAATGAATGACAAATGAAACGTATATATACGTTTGGGGCGCTACGTGAGAGAATGTATATATATGTTTGGACCGTTTAAGGGTTAATTAGTTGAGTGTAACTTTGAATCTAGAATTTGCTTATACTTTTGCATAGCCCATTATTTTGCTGCTGAAAACAGATATTGAAGTCGCCCAGTATTATTGTCTCGCAATTGTTTTCAAGTCTGGACAAGACTCTGAAAAAGTCTTCTAAGAACTGGTCCTGGGTGGGAGGGCAGCAACTAGTTCCTACTAAGATGGGTTTAGTCTTGGGAAGCAGCACTTCAAACCATAGAATCTCCAGTTTATTGTTATTTAAATCAGATCTTGGGTTGCAAGCTAAGTCATTTCTAATGTAGGCACATACCCCACCACCCTTTCTGTTCCTATCTGTGCATTTTATATTGTAACCTTCTATTTTGACCTCATCATCAGTCACTGTATCATCCAACCAGGATTCAGAGATGGATATAACTGCTGCTAGCTAGAATCCTAATCTCCACTAATTTTGGAAAAAGTGATCTTGCATTCACATGGATAAAGTGAAGGCCTGTTTTCATAAAACAGTTATAATCATCAGTATATGGCAAGGGGTCATTTGTATTAAAATTAGGTAAATCAGTATCATTATTGCTAAAGGGTAACTGTGCCATAGTGCATTTGTTACACACAAAATGAATTCTGGCACTGTTACTATAGTTGTAAATATATCCATCATGCACCCACCCCTTACACGTTTTACTTAAGGTGTCTTTTCTGTTTTTCTTTTGTACTTTAGTGCAGTGTATGCACCTGTTTGGTGGTGTTTGAGATAATAAGAATGGCTGTATTGTCTCACATTGACCTATGTATGCATTACATATGGGGTTAAGGTTATCATTCCTAGCTACTAGACCATCATTAACACCGTCACTTATCTGTTTTGCCTCTGCACAATAATTTGAGGTCCTGGAGTAATTTGGATATCACCACTTAAGAGTGCTACAATAAGAGCTGTGTGCCACTGTTTTTGTTTGGGTATGCAGTGTTGCCATACCTTGCAGCGATAGTGACATTTACATTTCTCGTAGGATGGCAACTGTTGGGCTTTTACTGTCCAGGATGATTACTCCATTCTAGCCCTCATGACTGATTTCTTTTTTCATAGAATTGCAGGAGAAAGATAAATGTAATTATGGCAGCCTATACCCCCCAATGCCTGCCATTTTCACTCTTCACTCTTTTTCTCATATAAACAAGATTTATTTCTCTTTTCCAGTCACCTAGCAAACCCTAGTATCTGCTTTAGCAATCACCACTGAATTACTAGTAAATTTTCTACTTCAAAACCCTTTTCACTCCTCACTTATCCCTTAACTTCACAAACCTTTTTCACTTATCCTCTTATTTCACACTCCCCTTCCCGCCTCTTTTCACAGTCCGGTTTACCTATTACAATTCTAACTCCTTTCCATTCTGGCAGGACCAGAAAGTTTTAATCAATGGCTTTATCCATCCAAATTCCCCTCAATTCCATTTATCAGGGGTTGTGTCGTTTTGTTGACTGCCTGACCTGATCTGCTGTCTCAGCCATTTTTAAAAGCACTGAGGGATGAAAACCCCACCTACAACCTGACTTTCCTTGAGTTTTATAGATATATTTGGCATTTTCTCCTATGATTCTCTCACTGTACACTGGTCAGCTACTGAAACATTAACCTTGGCAATTTAACTATTCACTTCTTTCCCACGATTGGCACTGAGGGATAACCGTCCTATATGATAGTTTCCTTGGAGTTTTGTATTGTAGATTTGACGATGTCTCCTGTGTTATCCTCTCATTAACAGTGGTACAGGTGATATGATGGTGGTACAGGTGATATGATGCTACTGTCAGTATAGATGAATGTCAGTATAGATGAGAACTTGACTTCGCTAGTTGTACGTCTGGCAGTAGCTGGTGTTTGGATGCCGGTCAGCCATGTTTAAATGCTCAATTCTTTACCTCGTTTGGCACTGAGGGAAAAACACTCCTACAGACCTGCCATTTCCTTGGAGTTTTGTTGTTAGGTTTTCTGCCATGTTGTCTTCCCATTGAACACTGGTGCAGTTGATATGGAGGTCAGTTATTTCAATGTAGTGGAAAATGTCTCATGTCTAGTTCACATCTGGCAGCAGGTCTGGTATTCAGGTATCTTTATTATTCTTAGTTATGTCTCCATTTAGCCAGTTGTACAATACAACACTCTGGTATCTTTATTAATTATTCTTAGTTATGTCTCCATTAAGCCAGTTGTACAACACTCTGGTATCTTTATTAATTATTCTTAGTTATGTCTCCATTAAGACAGTTGTACAACACTCTGGTATCTTTATTATTCTTAGTTATATCTCCATTAAGACTGGAAAAGCCATTCTTGGTGGAACATTTCCTTCATTAAACGACCTTAACTATGCTTAACTGCTATTTTCCACAATCAAGAAAGAAATCAGAATAACATAAGAACATTGCAGTAAGCCTACTGTCAAGGTCACAAAAGCTCAGATCTTTTGTAAGTCACATGAGCAACACCAGGAGATATGTATTAAAAAAAGTTTTAGATTTGTGTCTTGATCTCTTCTGATCAAGGTCTCAGGTGGTAAACATTTTCATATAAGAATATCATAGTGTTTCCTTATGTGCCTTTCTAAACCAGGACCTATTTTATGTTGCCAGTAGGAAAATTCTGTTATGAGTAAAATAATAACGAAATGTTGGATGAAAAATAAAATGAAAATTAAAAATCTTCCTTCTAGAATACTTAATTATATAAAAACAAAAAACAACAACAACAACAACAAAAAGAATGGAGTAACACAGCAGCAGTGTTACTGGCTCATTTGTATTATTTATTAATTATGTTATTTAGAATATGGATCCAGGCGCTATTTGTGGATGTTCATTTTTGTTTTCAATTTTTCATCTCGGATATTAATATGTTTATTATTTTAAGGTTTTGTAGATCCTTTAATGTGTGAGTAAGGTTTTGATCAAAATCTCTAGTAAGCCTTTTAGACAAACCAAGATCAATCAGGTGACACTGTAAGTGGGCAGTATTTCTATTATCCACAATGATGTTATCAGTGTGGAGGTCTAGGTGAGCAAAACCTGAATCGTGGAAGTTGGCAAGTGCATCAGCAGCGGCACTATATGCCTTGAAACCCTCTTCATGAGTACTTGTTTTTAAAAATTGACTTAGTGTTATACCTTGTACATAGTCCATAACAATAGCTTGAGGATCGCTGTCAGTGACTCCGTATAGTCTTGGGGCTCCACCAGCGCCATCTGCCTCGTGAAGCAGTTGAGCTTCATTAGAGTCAAATGTTGTATGAAATATTTTGACTGCGACTGGAATGGTGGATCCATCATCTCCCTTTAGCAGTCCTTTTTGTGTCTTACCATAGAGACCTTTACCAAGGTCTCCAGTTATAGTAATCTTATCCCATGGTACTACTGGCAGGTTGATAGGCTGATCCTTGGGAAGATCCACTGGTACACCAGGAACAAAAATTTCATCTATATCACTTACGTCACTGTTGGTTGAAGTACTGCTGTCGCTGCTGGTTGAGGAACTGCTGTTGCTGCTTGTTGAGGAACTGCTGTTTTTCCTGCTGTTGCTGGTCAAGAAACTGCTGTTTTTGCTGCTGCAAATGATGAAACAAATGCTGGTGTCGGTTCCACTTGTTTCAATGGAGATCCTGTCACTGCTGGTGACACTGATAGTACATTGATTACAGAGGTTGCTGTTGTCAGTTTTAGCAGTTTTTACTTTAGCGCAGAGCTCCAACTTATCTTCAAAGTAAGACTGAGAATGGCATCTCTTCAGTCCACGGCCTGTGGTCACCTTCACACTGAATTTATCCATTTTGCTTGACTCACTGGACGTAAACATATAGCACAACTAGTTAGACTAAGATATGACTTCTCTCAAATAGATACTTAGCAGTGAAAATATAGTTATACTCCTTGACTCTTGAGATATGAAAATATAGTAAAACTAGTCAGATCAGGATATGACTTCTCTTAAATATTGAATATTAGGATTTACTAAGAAAAGTCCTCAGTGATATAGTCTCAGTAGTCAGTCAAACAGTTATATAGTCAAGTTAGAATTATTGATACTAAGTAGTGAAAATGTAGTTATACTCCTTGACTCTTCAAATATGAAAATATAGTAAAACTAGTCAGATCAGGATATGACTTCCTATAAATATTGAATATTAAGATTTATTAAGAAACCCCCCAGTGATATAGTCTCAGTAGTCAGTCAAACAGTTATATAGTCAAGTTAGAATTATTGAATATTGGTCATGTGACTACGATAGTGAAAAGCAGTGATGAATATTTCTTGTGGATGAGTTGTTGTGAAGAAGAGGAAGATCATTCCTTGAGACCATCATTCCTTCATATGATATAATGGTACCATATGGTAGAATATGGTACAATGGTACCATATGGTAGAATATGGTACAATGGTACCATTTGGTACAATGGTATATGGTAGAATGGTACCATATGGTGCAATGGTACCATATTGTAACATATGGTGCAATGGTACCATATTGTACCATATGGTGCAATGGTACCATGTGGTACATTGTACCATACAGTACAATGATACCATGGTTCATTGTACCATATGGTACTATGTGGTACTGTTGTATTCAACACAATAATACACTAATATTTTCATCATTATTTTGTTTACAATAATTGTTTACAACAAAAATATGCAAAAATGTTGTATATTAGTAATGTTCTATTATATATTTACAAATGTATAGAAACTCGACATGTTCCTTGAGGTGCATGACAAAGCGCTTTGTCTCGGAATTTGCGGAGTCAGTAGCTAGCTTGTGTCGCCACTCACTCAGTCTTGGCTGGTGTCTCCTGCCACGAACATCTATTGACCGTATGGTACATGGTAACATATGTTACAGGATACCATATAGTACATTGTACTATATGGTATAGGGTACCATGCAGTACAGGATAACATATGGTGCAGGGTACCATGTTGTGTAGGGTACCAAATGGTACAGCATACCATATGGCACAGGGTACCATATGGCACAGGGTACTATATGGCACAGGGTACCATATGGCACAGGGTACCATATGGTACAGGGTACCATATGGTACAGGGTACTATACAGTACGGGACACCATATGGTACAGATACAGGGATAGCTATGGAAATAAGTCACCCTGACTTTTTTGGGTTATCCTAGGATTTTATACATATGCTGCTATGTATGATAATCTATATAATTGTATTTCTGTACACCTGAATAAACTTACTCAAGTGCATGTGGCATTATAAGTAAGTTTATTTAGGTATACACAAATAAAGTTACATAGAATATCATACTTAGCAGCATATGTTTGGAAAACCTAGGATAACCAAAAAAGTCTCAGATTTATTTCCATTAGGGTCCCTGTACCCTGTACCATATGGTATTATGTACCATATGGTACAATAGACTATATGGTACATTGTACCATATGGTACCATTGTACCATATACCATTGTACCATATAATACCATTGTATGGCATGGCATTATTGTACCATATGGTACAATGGTACCATATATTTCAAAACCATAGAATTCCTCTTCAGGTCCACTTCCATCAATCTTATAACTGTAAGTTGTGAAGAGGAGAGTCAGAGTACACCTAAAGAGTGGGGAATGAGAGCTTCCTTGCCGCCAGGCATGATGAGCAAAGCTACTTTGGCGGCGTTCCCACAATACCATGCAGGCATCCAGATTTGTTCTGTAGTGTGCACACTGACCACCCAGACCCATTCTCTCAGATGTAGGCCTGCCAGCCTTCTTGTGCTAGATTTAACGACACTAGAATTTTGGCGTAGATCTATGGTTTGGACCCTCAACGTAAAGCCGTAGATCTATGGCATGGACCCTGAAAGGGTTAAGCAACACTTGCATACAGTGTCTAACATGGATATGAATCCTGCTGTATGTGATATTTTTTTGTATATGCTTTTGCTTGTTACAGCGAGGTGCATTGAGCATGCTTAAACCAGCAAATAATAGAGCCTACTAGACTGGAGAATACACTAGACCTCATGGTAGTGTTTCTTTTATATTTACAGGTAATGAATTCCAGATTTTAGGGCCTTTTATGTGCATTGAGTTTTTGCATAGCGTGAGATGGACACGAGGAACATCAAAGAGTGATCTGTGCCTTGTATTATGGTCATGTGTTCTGTTGAGGTTGGCAAGGAGATGTTTGAGGGGAGGGTTAATATCAGAGTTAAGTGTTCTATGTATGTAATAAGTGCAATAATAAGTATGGATGTTTTGTATGGTGAGTAGGTTTAGTGTTTTGAATATTGGTGGAGTGTGCTGCCTGTATTGAGAATTTGTTATCATTCTAACTGCAGCCTTTTGTTGGGTAATTAGTGGTCTGAGATGGTTAGTTGTTGTTGAGCCCCATGCACAAATTCCATAGGTAAGATAGGGGTAAATAAGAGAGTGATAGAGGGCCAGGAGGGCTGACTGTGGAACATAGTACCGTATCTTCGATAGTATGCCTACAGTCTTGGAAATTTTCTTAGAAATTTGTTGTATATGTGTATGAAATTTGAGTCTATTATCGAGGTGGATTCCTAAGAATTTTCCCTCTGTTAGCTTTGTGATAGGTGATCTGTTTATCGTTATGTTAAGAGGTACATCTGTAGCTCTGCTACCAAACTGAATGAAGTAGGTTTTGTCAATGTTTAGTGTAAGTTTGTTAGTCCTCATCCAGGTAGATATTTTCTGTAATTCGGTGTTTACAGTATTGGCTAGCGTGACTGGGCTCGGGTGAGAGAAGACGTATGTGGTGTCATCTGCAAAAAGTGTGGGTTTGAGTAATTGCGAAGCATTTGGTAGGTCATTTATGTATAGGAGAAAGAGAAGAGGGCCAAGGACACTTCCCTGTGGGACACCAACTGTAATTGGTTGTGCGGAAGAGCTTGCCCCATTTGCATACACATATTGGCTTCTGTTGCTGAGGTAAGACTTGAGGTAGTTGAGGGAGTGCCATCTAATACCATAGTGTGACAATTTTACGTGGAGCAAGTCATGGTCAACTGTATCAAATGCTGTACGTAAGTCAATGAAGATTCCCAGGGGGACTTCTTTTTTCTCTATTGCAGTGTATATATGTTCTAGCATGTGTATAATAGCATCATTAGTATTTTTATTAGGCCTGAATCCAAATTGGCAGGGGTTGAGAATGTTATGGGAGATGAGGTAGGAGTAGATTCGTTTATGAATTAATTTTTCGAAGATTTTTGAGAGAGGGTGTAAATTGGATATTGGCCTATAGTTATTCAACTCTGTTTGGTCACCTCCTTTATGGATCGGGGTGACCCTTGCTATTTTGAGAACTGTAGGGAAGGTGGAGGATTCAATGGATTTGTTAAAGAGTGTTGCAATGATTGGTGATAGTACTTGTGACACTTTTTTGTATATAAAGGGTGTTAAGGTATTTAAATCTCCTGCCTTGTTTTTCACTAACAATGATGATCTGATACGAAATGTCACCATATCAAAAACAGTATACTCAGATCACAACATAATCGAGATTCAGACAAAATGACCTACAAAATGAGATCAGCCATGAGGAAGCCTTCACCAAATTCAACTTCAATAACAAGAACATAAAGTGAGACCAAGTAAACCAAGTCCTAAACGATATAAGCTGGGAAGATAGACTAAGCAACACAGACCCCAACTTATGCCTAGAACAGATTAACTCTGTGGCGCTCTATGTATGCTCAAGGCTTATTCCTTGAAGAAAAAGGAGGAGTAGATGTAAAATAGAAACAGACAAGCGCTCCCTTTACAGGCAACGGAAAAGAATAACAGAGCGGCTAAAAGAGGCCAGTATATCTGAAATACGTAGGGAGACACTGGTCAGAGAAATAGCAAACATTTAACCCTTTCAGGGTCCGTCCCGTAGATCTACAGCTTTACGGTGAGTGTCCAAACCGTAGATCTATGCCATGAGCTCAGCTCACTCTGATAAACTGTGAGTGGTACATTTGGGCCTAGATATGAGAGAATACATCTATGTGGTATGTGTGCACCACATAAAACAGATCCTGCAGCACACTGTGTATAATGAGAGAAAAAAACTGAAATCACGATTTTTCGATTAAAACAGCAACTTTGCAGTGTTTTTTCGTATGTTTTTTATAGTTGTATTTGCGATTTCTTGGTCTCATTTGATAGAATGGAAGACATATTACAGAAATAGAGATGATTTTGATTGGTTTTAGTACTGGAAATGGCTTGAAACTGAGCTCAAAGTAGCGGAAATGTTAAATTTTTGCCGATATTCAAGAGTAAACAAACGACTTCACACATCTAATATACGTCAGCTGGTGGGTCTAATATACATTCACAAATATGGTGATGATATTTATACAATTATTACAGTATTGCATAACAGTAAATCTTCTATTTTTTGGTGTGAATAAAAATTCATTATGTGAATAAAAAATCAAAATGGAATTTATTTGTAAAGCCTCAAAACATAACTAATGAACAGAGGAAATGTTAGTTTAGTGCCAGGAATGCCTACAATGTTTATTCTGGACCCTATTTAGAAATTGGAATATTTTGAACTTTGTGTTAAATTGGCCAAATTAACAATTTCCGATCACTTTATTTTGTAATTGAAACAGTTGACTTGGCGATTTCTTGTGCTCGATCGATAGAATAGAAGTAATACTAGTGAAATAGCTAAGAATTTGGTTGATTGGAATAATGTAATTGGCCTAAAATGGGAATCAAAGTCGGCAAAATCGCCGATTCGTAAATATCGCTGACACATCAAAATTCGCAAGAGCATAATTTCGTCAATTTTCCACCAAATTTCGTACTTTTTGTTTTATTACCTTCACAAATAGATTCTCTACGATTTCATAAGAAAAAATAAAAAAATCTTTTTTTGAAAATTCTTGGACACTGGTGCGTGACTCCAGATTTGGGCCTTGGACCCTGAAAGGGTTAACTAAAGCTAAAGGAATCTTATAGGAGTCAGGAATTGCGGGAAGAGCTAAAAGCCATAAATGAAATCGAAAGAAACCCAAAGTGTTTCTTTTCTTATGGCAAATCAAAGTTGAGAACAACATCCAGTATTGGGCCCCTACTTAAACAAGATGGACCCTACACAGATGACAGCAAGGAAATGAGTGAGCTACTCATGTCCCAATATGACTAAGTTTTTAGCAACCCACAAACCAGACTGAGAGTCGAAGATCTAAGTGAATTTTTTATGAACCACAGAATTTGGTAAACAGAAGCCTATCTGATGTTATCCTGATGCCAAATGACTTCGAACAGGTGATAAATGACATGACCATGCACTCTGCCCCAGGGCCAGACTCTTGGAACTCTGTGTTCATCAAGAACTGCAAGAAGCCCCTATTACATGCTTTTACCATCCTTTGGAGAGGGAGCATGGACACGGGGGTCGTCCCACATTACTAAAAACAACAGACATAGCCCCACTCCACAAAGGGGGCAGAAAAGCAATAGCAAAGAACTACAGACCGAGCACTGGAGCACTTAGTACCTTGTGGGAGTACCAGTTCAATTGAGCGCCAGATAGAGCAAATAGCTTGGCAATCACCAGGGATTCACTGATGCCATGTTGCATTAACCCTTTCCGGGTCCATGCCATGAGCTCAGCTCACTCTGATAAGCTGTGAGTGGTAAATTTGGACCTTGATATGAGAGAATACATCTATGTGATATATGTGCACCACATAAAATAAATCCTACAGCACACAATGCATAATGAGAGAAAAAACTGAGACTGTAATTTTTTATTAAAACAGCGACTTTGCAGTGCTTTTTCGTATGTTTTTTATAGTTGCATTTGATAGAATGGAAGATATATTACAGAAACAGAGATGATTTTGATTGGTTTTAGTACTGGAAATGGCTTGAAATTGAGCTCAAAGTAGCAGAAATGTTAACCCTTAAACTGTCCAAACGTAGATCTACGTTTTTTTAACATTTGAAAGTATGTAAAAAGATGTAGATCTTTTTTTTTTTTACATTTGAAAACGTGTAAAAAAAATTTTATCTACATTTTTTTTTGTTATTTTTGAAAATAAGTAAAAAAACATAGATCTACTTTTGGAGCACTACGGATTTGAACGTTGATCTGTTTGGACAGTTTAACCCTTTCAGGGTCCGTCCTGTAGATCTACGGCTTTACGTTCAGGGTCCAAACCGTAGAGCTACGCCAAAATTCTAGCGATGTCAAATTTAGCGCGAGAAGGCTGGTAGGCCTACATCTGAGAGAATGGGTCTCGGTGGTCAGTGTGCACACTATAGAAAAAATCTGGACGCCCGCATGGCATTGTGGGAACACTGCCAAAGTAGCTTTGTTCATTATGCCTGGCGGCAAGGAAGCTCTCACCCCCCACTCTCTCTCCCGGCAAATTCAGACTCCTCTTCATAACTTACAGTTCTAAGACTGATGGAAGTGGAGCTGAAGAGGAATTCTATGGTTTTGAACCATATGGTACCATTGTACCATATGGTACAATGGTATCATACTTACGATACCATGTGTGCTTGAGTAAGTTTATTCAGGTGTACACAAATACAGTTATATGGATTATCATACATAGCAGCATATGTATAAAATCCTAGGATAACCCCGAAAAGTCAGGGTGACTTATTTCCATAGGGATCCTTGTATCTGTACCATATGGTGTCCTGTACCATATGGTACCCTGTACCATATTGTACCCTGCACCATATGGTACCATTGTATCATATAGTACCATTGTATCATATGGTACCATTGTACCATATGGTACCATTGTACCATATGATACAATTGTACCTTATGGTACCATTGCACCCTATGGCACCATTGTACCATATGGTACTATATGGTACCGTTGTATTCTACACAATAACTGCACCAATATTTTCATCATTTTGTTTACAATAAACTTGTAAACAAGTTTTGTAAGCAATATAATGATAAACAAATTAGTGCAGTTATTGTGTTGAATACAATGAGTGTACAATTATACAATATATATTATATTGGTCTCATAGACCACAAATGTTACTAGAAAAAAGAAAAAAAATTAGAAAAGAAAAGAAAAAATTAAAAAAAACGTAAATTGAAAAATGTGGTTTTGCGGAAGTCACTGATGTTGCCACCACCCGGTCATTTTGGGTCAACTTCCCGCCGGTGTATCTTGGTAAGTACTGATCAGAATTTTTTTTTTTATTACCTTCACAAAAATATTATCTTTAATTCTGTAAGAAAAAATATTTTTTTTTTTTTTTTTCAAAATTTCTTGGAGACTGGGGCACCACTTCAGATTTTGGCCTTGGACCCTGAAAGGGTTAAGGGTTAAATTTTTGCCGATGTTCAAGAGTAAACAAATGACCTCACACGTGTAATACATGCCAGCTGGTGGGTATAATATATGTTCACAAATGTGGTAATATTATTTATACAATTAGTATTACAATGTTGCATAACAGTACATCTTCTATTTTTTGGTTTGAATAAAAATTCATTATGTGATAAAAAAATCAAAATGGAATTCATTTACAAAGCATAAAAACATAACTAATGAACAGAGGAAATGTTAGTTTAGTGCCAGGAATGCCTGCATTATTTATTCTGGAGCCTATTTTGAAATTGGAATATTTTGAACTTTGCATTAAATTGGCCAAATTACCAATTTCCAATCACTTTATTTTGCAGTTGAAACAGTTGACTTGGCAATTTCTTGTGCTCAATCAATAAAATAGAAGTAATACTAGTGAAATAGCTAAGAATTTGGTTGACTGGAATAATGTAATTGGCCTAAAATGGGAGTCGAAGTCAGCAAAATCGCTGATGTGTAAATGTCGCTTATACATCAAAATTTGCGAGAGCATAATTTCGTCAATTTTCCATCAGATTTCGTACTTTTTGTTTTATTACCTTGAGAAAAAGTTTCTCTACCATTTCATAAGAAAAAATAAAATTATTTTTTGAAAATTTGTGCACAGTGGTGCACACTTCGAAATTTGGCCATTGGACCCTGAAAGGGTTAACACTTTCTTTTTAAGTGGAAAACAAAAATAGGTTAGTTAAATAAATGTGTGAGTGTGGGTTGGTGTGAATTGGACCTGGCTAGCTTGTGCTACTAGGTCTGATGTCATGCTCCTTCCTTCAGTGGATGTGACCTGACTAGGTGGGTTATTGGTCTAAGCCATGGGGGGTGACATGGACCTGCCTTGTATGGGCCAGTAGGCCTGCTGCAGTGTCCCTTCTTTCTTATGTTCTTATGTATTGAGCAGGCTGGCCAGCTGGCTGGCTGACTGGCATGCTTTGGCTGTCTCTGCCTGTCTCTCTGTCTATATGTATCTCTGTCTATATGTATCTCTGTCTATCTATATCTCTGTATCTATATATCTGTCTGTCTATATCTCTGTCTATATCTCTGTCTCATATTTATACATAAATACAATTATTATACATAGTGCAAATTACCTAGATAACCCAAAAATTCCAGGCAAAGATAGAGAGACAGATAGATAGACAGACAAACATGTTTATGTGTATCAGTGAAAACAAAAAAGGAAGGGTTCCCTAAGTGTCCATTTATCAATTGTCATTGAGCTGACAACAGTTTCCATAACATCATTCTTCAAGGAGTCTGATATACTCCAGGCAGACAGAAAGACAGATAAGCACAGACAGAGACAGATAGACAGACAGACAGATAGATAGATAGACAGATAAACAGACAGACATGTTTGTGTGTAACAGTGATAACAAATACAGCAAAGGTTAGCTAAACAGACATGAGTAAGTGTAGGTGGGTGTGAGTTGGACCTGACTAGCTTGTGCTACTAGGTCTGATGTCATGCTCCTTCCTTCAGTGGATGTGACCTGACTAGGTGGGTCATTGGTATTAGCCTCATGGGGGGTGACATGGACCTGCCTTGCATTGGCCAGCAGGCCTGCTGCAGTGTTCCTTCTTTCTTATGTTCTTATGTATTCAGCAGGCTGGCCAGCTGGTTAGCTGGCTGGCTGGGTTTGGCTGGCTTTGTCTGGCTTTGGCTGTCTCTCTGTCTGTATCTCTGCATCTGTCAATATCTTTGTCCCTCTGTGTCTATCATATGCACAGATAAGTACAGTTATTATACATAGTGTAAATTACCTAGGATAACTCAAAAATTCCAGGCAAAGATAGACAGACAGACAGATAGATGGATAAACATGTTTGTATGTATCAGTGAAAACAGATAAAGCCAGGGTTCCCATAGTACCCATTTATCAAATGTCACTGAGCTGTCAACAGTTGTCATAACACTATTCTTCAAGGACCAACAGACAGATAAGCAGAGACAAACATGCAGATACAGAGGCAGATAGATAGACAGATAAACAGGCAAATAGACAGACAGACAGATAGACAGACAGGCAGACAAACAGACAGACAAGACATGTTTGTGTGTAACATTGATAACAAATACAGTGAGAGTTAGCTGAAACAGTTCACATTTATCAAATGTCACTGGGCTGTCAACAGTATAGGGATGCCTTTCATAACACCATGCTTCAAGATATATGCCAGGGTATCTAAAACATTGCTGGGACCTATAAATACTTTGTATATATTTCTAGACAATAGTAAATAACCCAAGCAGGTGTAAATGTTCACCTGTCAATGTGATTGTGACTATTTGAGCACTATTTCAGTACATAATATTAGTGTCAGAACAAAGATTGGCTATGAAATCTCAAGAACTATTATAAATTGTAATTATCAGAGCATAAAAATATATAAATTAAAATAAAAAAGAGAAAAAAGGTATATCGGCAACACTTCTGCAAGTAGCAGGAGTCGATGTTACCATCAGGTGAGCATCCAGAGCCAACTTCGCTGTCTTATATCTTGATACGAACTGACCCTAAAAATTTTTTTAATCCTATAACATGTAGAAAAATGTGCTTTTCCTTTAAAAAAACAATTTTGTATTTTTCAAAATATTTGGAGTGCCGTGCAAGGGAAAAGAGATCTATGTTTGGACAGTTTAAGGGTTAAAGAGGGACGTTTGTACCAGCTGTTTCTTACAAGTAAAAGTCCAAAGTTATGCCAACTATATCAGGCAGAGAAAGTTATCTTCTAGCTTGATGAAGGAACGTGTGGGTTCTCTTATGTGAGTCTAGTTGCCAGGTGTAGGTCATCTTCTGGGCAGGTGATGCTTGATGAAGTTACATGTGGGTTTTCTTATGTGAGGCTAGTTGCCAGGTGTAGGTCTTCTTCTGAGTAGGTGATGCTTGATGAAGGAACATGTGGGTTCTCTTATGTGAGGCTAGTTGGCAGGTGCAGGCCATCTCCTGGGCAGGTGATGTTTGCAATGATTATATGCTGCACACAATACAGTGGACCCTCGACTTACGAAGGCCTCATCTAACTATAAACTCGACTTACGAAGCGTTTCAACATAAAAAATTTCCCCCAACCTACGAACAAAAACTCGACTTACATCATTCGTCCGGAATGCATCCACATGTCTTTCTGGCCTGAGCGCACTTCAGCTGCCCTGCCTTCAGTTAGTGTGCCAATGTTTACAAGCCAGTGCAGTCGCTTCCACGCATACATTTGTTACATTTTGTATTCAGTGTTTTTAGTGCTTGTAACTGCTAAAGCTACCATGAGCCCAAAGAAAGCTTCTAGTGCCAATCCTGTGGTAAAAATGGTGAAAATTACAATCAAAATGAAGGAGATAAAGTATGAAAGTGGAGTGCATGTCTCCAATCTGGCCAGGTTGTACAACAAACCTCACTCAACCATCACTACTATCTTGGCCAACGAAAAGGCAGTCAAGGAAGCTGTTGCTGCAAAAGGTGCAAGTATCTTTTCGAAACACAGATCACAAGTACTCGAAGATGTTGAGACACTGTTATTGGTGTGGATAAACAAAAAAACAGATATCAAGAGATAGCATCTCTCCAGCGAACATATGTGAAAAGGTAAGGCAGTTGCATGAGGATTTAATTAAAAAATTGCCTGCAACTAGTGGTGATGTGAGTGAAATTAAGTCCAGCAAATTTGGTTTGAAGGATTTAAGAATCGTAGTGGCATACACAGTGTGATAAGGCATGGTGAGGCTGTCAGTTTGGACCAAAAAGCGGTGGAAAAATATGTGCAGGAATCCCTGGAGTACATAGAGGCTGAAGGATTGCAACCTCAACAAGTGTTTAATTGTGACAAAACAAGCCTGTTTTGGAAGAAAATGCAAAACAGGACCTACATTACACAGGAGGAAAAAGCACTGCCAGGACAGAAGCCTATGAAAGACAGGCTGACCTTAATGTTATTGGAAAGGGATTCCCCTTCCAAAAGATAATAAACCTCTGTCTCCCCTCCTCCCATCCCATCACTCATCACTATATCTTCAATAAAGGTAATTGCCATTTATTCATTTAGTACAGTGCATGCACAATATATATTGTTCACAATATATATTGTGCATGTATCCTTCTTTTTGTGTGTAGGAAAATGTATATTTCATGTGGTAAAGTTTTTTTTTTCATACTTTTGAGTGTCTGGAATGGATTAATTGAATTACCATTATTTCTTATGGGAAAAATTAATTCAATTAACGATAATTTCTTCTAACGATGAGCTCTCTGGAACGGATTAATATCGTAACTTGAGGGTCCACTGTATATTTAATAACATAATTACTGTGCATCCTGTGCAGACTAAAAAAATTAGTTTATGTTAATGTTAATTGTTGGTGAGACTCTGCAGAGCAAGGTAAGCTGGTTATTAGAATATTATTATTGTCATAAACAGAGATTAGATATACAAGTTCAGTACATGGCAGGACCCTGCCATGTACTGCTCTTCTCTACATAAAAAGAGACCTCATTTTCATTTTAGTCTTAATCTCTAAGCCTACATATGCATAAGCTGAAAATAATTGAGGTAAACAGAGGCTGACAAGACTTAAATTGCTAATATAAAATGATTAGAACATTGTATTTTGTCTAGCATTTATTACACATGTGTCCTGTTTTCATGTTTCTGTTCTTTCCCAATTATGCTACTCTCTCCACTTATTGCCCTTTCTGGATTTACGTATTAATTGTTGCTGGTTATTATCATTTTCCTTGTTCATGTTGAGAGAGGACTTATGAACGTCATGTTGAGAGAGGACTTTTGAACGTCACCCATATGCCTGTAGGCATATGGGTGACGTTCAAAAGTGGGCCACTGCTAAATGGGAGGTGGACACTAAAAGAAAGCTTGCATCAGGTAGGGTAGGCTCCAAAACCTGGTGGTCCCTGGTCAAGGACAGACAAGGTTATCTGCCTGATGAACTCATTCCACCTCTAAAAATATTGTTAATAAACAGATGTTAAGCATATGAAAGTCAGTAACATAAACATAGCTTTCTGTTGCAATGGATATTTTGCAAAGATAATATAACTGAATTATAGATGATTCTATAACAAATCATTCTTCTGTAAATTATTTAGTTTGAAAGAATTAAACATTCTCGTCCAAATAGTAAAACTTGAGTCTCAGGTATGAAAGGTTTGAAGTGTGAGTCAAGTTCACCTTAAACTTGAGCCTCAGGTATGAAAGGTTGGAAGTGTGAGTCAAGTTCACCTTAACCCTTTGACTGTCGCGTCTGTATATATAGGTTTACGAGGTACCGTTTTTGATGTATATATACACATAAATTTTAGCAGCTTCAAATCAGGCAGGAGAAAGCGTGTAGGCCCACATGTGAAATAATGGGTCTGTGTGGTCAGTGTGCACCATATAAAAAAAATCCTGGAGCACGCAGTGCATAATGAGAAAAAAAAAACTCCGACCATTTTTTTAATTAAAATGCCGACTTTGTGGTCTATTTTCGTATAGTATTTGTGGTTGTATTCTTCTTTTCTTGGTCTCATTTGATAGAATGGAAACTATATTATAGAAATAGAGGTGATTTTGATTAATTTTACTATAAAAAGAACCTGGAAATGGAGCACAAAGTACGGGAAATGTTTGATTTTTGCCGATGTTCAAAAGTAAACAAATGATGTCATTGTCCAATAAATGTCCAAATAGCCATTCTAATATGCAGTCATGAATGGGTTGATGTAATTTTTACAATTATTACAGTATTGCAATAGTCTGCATAACAGTAAATCTTCTATTTTTTGTTTGAATGAAATTTCAAAATAAAAAGCAAGAGTAATATCAGAGGGGCCTGGAGACATGACTGATGAACAAAGAAAATGGTATTTTAGATCCAGGAATGTCTGCATTGTTCATTCTGGCCCTTATTTTGAAATTGTCATATTTTTGAATTTTTGTGAAATTGGCCAAATTGCAAATTTCTGACCATGTTATTGGGTAGTTGAAATCGGTAAATGGGCAGTTTCTTGTACTCAATCGATGGAAAAAATGGAGTTCTGAAGAAATAACTATGAGTTTGGTTGACTGGAATAATGGAATTAGCCGAAAATAGGGCTCAAAGTGGGCGAAATCGCCGATTTGTAAATATTGCCGAGGTTGCTAACTTTGTGAGAGCGTAATTCCGTCAGTTTTTCATCAAATTTCGTTTTTTTGGTGTCTTTACAATCGGGAAAAGATTCTCTATCATTTCATAAGATTTTTTTTTTTTTTTTTTGAAATTTTGCGACACCAGGAGACACCTCAGGATTGGGGGTTGCAACAGTCAAAGGGTTAAACTTGAGTCTCAGGTATGAAAGGTTGGAAGAGTGAGCCAAGTTCACCATAAACTTGAGTCTTCAAGGCTGGTGACATTGTAGACCAGGAAAGTGTACAAAGAACTTTCACTGCACACATAAGTACGATAAGGCACCTAAATTACTTGGAATGGTTGAAGGTCCTTGATCTGTATTCCCTGGAATGCAGGCGAGAGAGATACATGATAATATATACACTTGGAAGGCCCTGGAGGGATTGGTACCAAACCTGCACATGAAAATTACTCCCTATAAAAGCAAAAGATTTGGGAGGAAAATCAACATTCCCCAGATGAAAAGCAGCGAAGCCACGAGTACTTTGAGAGAAAACACATTAAGCGTCCAGGGCCCAAGACTGTTCAACTGCTTCCTAGCATGCATAAGAGGGATTACCAATAGTCCCCTGACTGTCTTCAAGAAGGCACTGGACAGGCACCTAAAGTCAGTACCTGACCAACCGGGCTGTGGTTCATACGTCAGCTTGTGTGCGGCCAGCAGTAACAGCCTGGTTGATCAGACCCTGAGCCACCATGAGGCCTGGTCTCAGACTGAACCGCTGAGGTGTTGACCCCCAAAACCCTCTCCAGGTAAACTCCAGGTAAGTTCACCTTAAACTTGAGTCTCAGGTATAAAAGGTTGGAAGAGTGAGTCAAGTTCGCCTTAAATAAACTTGAGAGTCAGATATAAAATTTAATAATATATTTTTATTTACTACTTATACAAGGTATACAAGTCTAGCTGACATCAATGACATACTACCATATAGAAAGCCACATGCAGAGCATTTCAGACAAATTAGGTCAGTTTTGTCACAGGATGTGACCCACACCAGTCTACTAACACCCAGGATGTGACCCACACCAGTCCACTAACACTGAACATAGATAACCAGTGTAAGGAAACATGACCAATATTTCTACCCTAACCGGGAATCGAACCTGGTCCCCTCACCATATGAAGCAAGAGCTCTAGCCACTGGGCCATGGGCCACCTTACCAGAGAAAGGTAAGCTGGAAGAGTGTGTCCTGTCACCTTAAACAAACTTGAGTCTCAGCTATGAAAGGTTGGAAGAGAGAGTCCAGTTCAACTTAAACTTGTAACTTTCCTGATAGTACAAAATATTATTTCATAGATAGGAGGGACAGCCTGTCATCTGTTTGATAATGAAACACTGTAAAGTTCGTTTTTCCTGTAAAACATCAGTTCTCAGTGTCAATAAGTGTCAGGGGCCCAAGACTGTTCAACTGCCTCCAGGCATATATAAGGGGTATTACCAATAGACCCCTGGCTGTCTTCAAGAAGGCACTGGACAGACACCTAAATCCAGTACCTGACCATCAGGTCTGTGGTTCGTACGTCAGGTTGCATGCAGCCAACAGGTTGATCAGGCTGTGGAGAAATTTTCTCCAGGAGGGGGGTATCAGCCCCCTTCAGCCCTGAGGGGTCCAGCCCTCTCAGAAGGGGCAAGCATCTTGTTTACTGCTAGAGCGAGTAATTGATAGCAGATGCAGTATGAGTATGGGACGTGGTCGCTTTGACCGACGCTCCTTGCAGTGTTGCAGAGTGTATTTTAGTAAGAGACAGTACATCTCTTATTTTAGCAGGACAATTAAGGTAAATCCTGCTCTCACTTTATTACCATGGTAGAGATAGTGTATATTGTTGTCTATGCTTATGACAGCAAGAATCAAACATTCTGCTTTGCTTCATCGAGGAAGTGGCAAGGAAGCAAAAGTACTAGGTCAGCTTTTCCTTTGTGCTAGGGGAGTAACGGTGTGAGGTGCTGTGGCGTCTTCAGATTACTTTTGACTCTACTGAGAGTGACACTGACGCCAGGATAACCAACAAAGAACACTGATCCGTGCATTAGTGTGAACAAAGTATCTCATAAAACACAATAAACACTTAAGAGAAGTGTGATTAGCTTCTTTAGTGATAAGATTGTGAACAATAAAGACAAATCTTGTAGAACATAGTGTACCAGTGTGCGTATTCCTAGACTATGGAAGACGTGGACATCCAAGGACACTTCAGCTTCTATCAAGTCACCGATACCTGTCGAAGGTGTGAAGAACACCATAGCTCACGCTACAAGAGCAAGGTAGCTTACGAATTTCTTGTAGTACAGGGGACTGAGCAGTTCTTGAGTCGCAGGGAGTTTGTAATCAACCTATAATCGGCAGTAAGGGACGGACTTTCGAGTCCAAACAAGTACGTAATTTGTCAGCAATCAGTGAATGAAATATGCTGACATAACACCCCCTAGGGGTAATTTATTGTTTACAAATTATAACTCATTTCCAGCCCGTTGAGAGAGGACTTCCACAGCTTCTCAAGACCTCGTCTGCAGGGGCGGCTGTGCAGGCAGTGAGGTGTCTTTCTAAGTTAAGTTTTCCCTATACCAACTGTTTAAGCTTAACTGGTAATGCCATTTCTCAACATTTTGGTTGTGCTCGAACCAGGTAAAGGCCACACTGTGGTCCAAATATGTTGTACTACAATGTACAAATAACCTACGAGCCAAGGTCCTTCGAAAAAACCTGTAAAACTAGTGTTTTACAATATAAATCAGTATAAATGAGTCCCTCCAGACTCAATCACAGAGAATGGGCAGCCAAAAAAAAAAACGGGCGCTCACCCAACGTTCACCCAAAGAAAACGGGAGCTGGGTGACTCACCCAACAAGAAAACGGGGGATGGCACCCGGCATCCACTGCTCCAAGCTCGAAGAAGTGCTGACTAAGACAACAACAACCCAAGTGATGTTCAGTTTGTCTGAGTGTACAGGAAGGCCCCGCTTTACGGCGTTTCACTTTACGGCGTTCCGCTAATACGGACATTTCAAATTATGACCAAAACTCACTATACGGCTCCCCCCACCTGACTTTCTAATACGGTCACCGTGCCCCACCCTGTTTGTTTACATTCTCCATGAGCTCAGTAAGCACTAAGTCTCTCCATTTTGTCTGGAAACTCCAAAATTTCAAATGTTTTTAAAAGTTATTTCATATTTTATATATACTCTGATAATTATACTTATGTATACCTGTACCTAAATAAACTTACATACATCGAGTCATTTAAATGTCGTATATTATGTTAATATACACATTTTCATTAATCCATCCATGATATTTTTTCAAAATTATTTAATAAACACGATGCATAACATATAAATAAGATAAATACACCCCACAGTAGAATAAATAAACATAAATGTGAGATGTGAGCAGACGACTTCCACAAGTGACGCCATAATAACAATACTCACCGAGTCTCATTAAATGTCGTATATTACGATAATATACACATTTTCATTAATCCATCCATGATATTTTTTTCAAAATTATATAATAAACACGATGCATAACATATAAATAAGATAAATACACCCCACAGTAGAATAAATAAACATAAATGTGAGATGTGAGCAGACGACTTCCACAAGTGACGCCATAATAACAGTAGTCACCGAGTCTCATTAAATGTCGTATATTACGTTAATATACACATTTTCATTAATCCATCCATGATATTTTTTTCAAAATTATATAATAAACACGATGCATAACATATAAATAAGATAAATACACCCCACAGTAGAATAAATAAACATAAATGTGAGATGTGAGCAGACGACTTCCACAAGTGGTGATAATAACAATAGTCACCGAGTCTCATTAAATGTCGTATATTACGGTAATATACACATTTTCATTAATCCAGCCATGATATTTTTTTCAAAATTATATAATAAACACGATACATAACATAAAAAGATGATAAATACACCCCACAATAGAATAAATAAACATAAATATAAGATGTGGGAGCCTGGTTTGTTTACATAACTCTGCGCCTGTTACCTCTCATGTACTCATTCTTTCTCTCTCTCATTTATTCGTTTTATCTCATTTACTTACTCCTGACCCTACATTAAGACTACAAATATTTTAAGGTAAGTAATGAGTGAACTGTATATACATTTTATCGCTCTGGGATGCTTAAATATCATAGAATAGTATGTGTGGGTGGGGTGGCCTGGTGAGGTAGCCTGGCTATTACAATACATACCACACTTGATTTCTTACAATAAATACTACTTGTCTCACCCTAGATTAAGACTATAAATATTTTAAGGTAAGTAATGAGTGCACTATGTGTGTATTGTACTTTTTTATTGTTTTTTGATGCCTGGTTCTATTGCTAACATAATATATGTTAGTGTAAACTTGTTATCTAGTGTTTGTATGCATTTGTAAGTGGAAAAAAAGGGTGTTCCACTTTACGGCGGTTTCCGCTTTACGGCGGTAGCCCTCTTCAAGGGGGGCTCCTTGGCGTGGTGAAGAGGCTCTTGGTCTGAGGAATTAGACCTGTCGGTCTTCTTCCTCAGACCGAACCTAATTACCCCCCAATCCCCCTTCCCTATCCTCCCCATCCTCCCCTTTTTCCTTTCCTCCTCCTCCTCCCCACCCCTCCCTTTTGCCCTTCCTTTTTGGCCATTTTTTTTTTTTCCCACAGGCATGCTAGTCCCTAGGTAGGGGAAAGGGTACCGGGGTCCATCCCATTCCGTTGAGGTTCTTGGCGGTGGCGTAGTTTGCCGTGGAATCTGGATTGCCTGGGGATGTCCCGATCCCTCTCCGGTATCCCGGAGGGTGGCTTTGGGTGTCTCTCGGGCGACGGGTGTATCTCTGGAAGCCCCCTTTCGGATTCCGGGTGTGGTGGCCGAAGTAGGTATGCTTTGTGGCGGATTTCCGGCCGCCCTCTCTTTTGTCCACCGAGGTAGCTCGGCAGATGTGAGGTTGCTATCCCGGATTGCCGGTTTACTGGCATGATGGGTAGGGTATGGCACGGGTTCCATGCTGCATCTGCGCTACTTGCGGTGCTTAGGTCCTCTTGGGTGCGGAGGGAGATTTCTGGCCCTTTCATTCCTCCTAGGAACTATCCCTCCCCGGTCCCCCCTTTTTTTATTCTTTTTTTTATTTTTATTTTCTTTTCTTCTTTCTTTTTTTTTCTTAAAAACAAAAAGAAAGAAGTAACCTAACCATGGCAGCCCTAGTCCATGAACCTGCTACCCCCGGGCCCCTTCTTGATACCGCACCCCGTTCTGACCCCGCCTCGTCTTTGGACCACTCTTCGGACACTCCTCATGCCTCTGTACCTCTTGCCGGTGCTGTTTCCTCACCCGCTTCAGGTACTGAGGCCTCGACTGACTCCTTCGATTTATCTGACCTTCGCTCTCCTCTGACTATGCTTCCGGCCTCTCCCTCTACGGTGCGGCAATTTTCGAATCGCCGACCCGTTCCACGTCGGACCAACTCTGGTCCCACGCCTAAACGCCAACGACAATTACCTGCTGATGATACTTCTCCACCTTCTCGTTCTTCTCAGAAAAGATCGACACGTCCTTCACTACCTTTCCACGCTCAGTTTCAGACTGCACAATGGACTAAATTCTTCACTTTACGACCGACTTCCTCTACTGCCTATCTTTCTGACCACAGTATTGGCAAGGCACTCCTACGCCATGTTGGTAAAGATATTTCTTTTCATGCTCTTAAGAGCGGTACGCGCATCATCACCGTACAGAATGCTACCCAGGCTCATGAGCTTTCTCGTCTTTCCCATATCGATACTGTTCCTGTCACTATTGAAAAACATCATTCCCTCAATTCTTGTAGTGGTACCGTCATTCTGCCCCATACCATAGTTCAACAAAATTTCCAGACATGTGGCACTGACATTCTTGAACAGCTGGAACTCCAAGATCTCCCAATCCTCAAGGTAGACACTTACGTTCTTCCTGCCCGCGGGCGGAGACGATACCCTAGCAATGTGGCTCGTTTAACTTTTGACAGCCGTGAACTCCCATCCTCAGTTTATGTAGCAGGACATCGGTTACAAGTTCGAAAGGTGATCCCTACACCGCAACAGTGTAGAAATTGCTGGCGATTTGGCCATCCAGCGAAATATTGCAGATCTATCGCCGAATGCCCAGTCTGTGGTGCCGATGACCATTCTAATACGTCTTGCAATCGACCTCCCTCTTGCCTTAATTGTCATGAGGCTCACCCTTCGTACTCTCGCCGTTGTCAAGTCTACTTAAACGAGCGGGAAATCCGTTACCTCAAAGAGGCAGAAGGTCTCCCTTATGCCATGGCAGTTTCTCATCTCCGCCTCCAAGGGAGACTACCTCGTGTTTCTTATTCCCGTGTTTCAAAACGTCCCCCCACTTCTGGTATCCCATCTTCTGCACCCACCTCTGTGGTTACCTCTCCCATAGTCACTCCTGTATCTAATTCTTTTGCTGTCCTCGGCTCAGACGTCCCTACTTCAACGCCTCAGTCTGATCTCGCTTCTTCGTGTTCTCTCTCACAAGCCTCAGTATCGACGAGATCTCGTACGACACCTCCTCCCAATCGTCCCTCTACTTCTCAAAAGTCAAAAAAAGGTCCGTTAACACCTCCTACCCATCTTCCACCTCCTCATTTTACCTTCCCTGTCTCTGTACCTGGTTCTTCCCCTCTCACTGGCTCTGTTACAAGTGTAGAGGTTCACCCTCCTCCTCGTACTGTACCTTCCTCCCCTGTTCCCTCCCAAGTTTCTTCCTCTTCTGCCACCTCCCAGGTTTCTGCCTCTTCTGTCCCCTTCCACGCTTCTCCAGTTCCCTCCACCCTTTCGCCC
This sequence comes from Cherax quadricarinatus, assembly GCF_038502225.1. Taxonomy (NCBI): domain Eukaryota; kingdom Metazoa; phylum Arthropoda; class Malacostraca; order Decapoda; family Parastacidae; genus Cherax; species Cherax quadricarinatus. Next base: position 20,446,430 of record NC_091353.1, read on the forward strand.
CCCCCCCCTACCTTGGTACAGTCCATTACAGTTCCAATCTTTACTCATCCTCCCCCTACCATTTCCAATATTGTCTCCCATACGACGTCTCTGAATTCCGAAACACTTGAAGCAATCTCTGAATATATTGCAGAGACCAAACCATCAATGGACACTGATCCACCCTCCGCTCCTTCTCTCTCCTCTGCTCCATCTGCGCAACTCCTTTCTTCACAGCGCACCGTTCCTTCGCTGCTTGAACGTTTTCCACTGCCTCCGCATGTGGACTTTTCTAACCCCTCTAGTCCGTAGGAACCCTTACCTGCGGATTTCAGGTATCTTTATCATTGCCAATCATGGCCTATTTACAGTGGAATATACGCGGCCTCAGGGGTAATCGGGGTGAGCTTCAGATGTTACTCTCCCAGTTTTCCCCTGTTGGTGTTTGCTTACAGGAACCAAAATTACACTCTGCTGTTATCTCTCCCATCTCAGGCTATAATTTATTGTATTCTTCAGATCCTTTTCCTGATGGGACCTTTAATGAAAGTGCCCTTCTTCTACGCACTGATATTCCGTACCATCAGCTATTTGTTCGTACTTCGCTGCATTACACAGCAGCCCGTATCCACTTGCATAGGTGGTATACGCTCTGTTCTTTATATCTCTCTCCTTCTCGGGCATTATCTATTCCGGATATTGCCTTTCTTGTTTCGTCATTACCGCCACCGATTCTGTTACTTGGTGATTTTAATGCCCACCATTTCCTCTGGGGGGGGGGGTCTCACTGTGATTCCCGTGGCATTCAGTTAGAGGCTTTTCTTGCCACCCACCCCCTCCATGTTTTAAATACAGGTACTCACACCCATTTTGATCCTCGGACTCACACTCTCTCTTGCATCGATCTCTCAGTCTGCTCTTCCTCCGCCGCATTAGACTTCACTTGGTCTGTTCTCCCGGACTTACATGACAGCGATCATTTCCCAATCATTCTTACTTCCCCTTCATATTCACCACCTCTTCGCATCCCACGCTGGCAATTTGATCAGGCAAATTGGAACCTTTACTCACACCTAACTGTTTTTAGAGAGGTTCCTTCTTCGTCCTCCATCGATGAGCTTTTACACCTCTTCTCGTCCTCCGTTTTAACCGCAGCTTCTCATTCTATACCCCAAACTTCGGGCAGGCATTCTCAGAAATGCGTGCCTTGGTGGTCTCCTGCTTGTGCTCGTGCAGTACGTTTGAAACGCGCTGCATGGGGCAGGTACCGGTACAATAGAACCACAGAGAGACTTCTTGATTTTAAGCAGAAGCGTGCGATCGCTCGCCGTGTCATCCGTGACGCTAAACGCACTTGCTGGCGAGATTATGTCTCCACCATCACCTCTGCTTCCTCTATGAGTGCAGTCTGGAAAAAAGTACGAAAACTGAGTGGTAAATATTCTCCTGACCCGGCTCCTGTTCTGCGGGTTGCCGGTGTTGATATAGCAAACCCACTAGATGTTGCCAATGAAATTGGCAATCATCTGGTCCGTATTTCTCAGGGACTCCATCTATGCCCCTCATTTCTTTCCTCAAAGTCTGCCAGAGAGTTAGCACCCTTGGACTTTTCTTCTCTCAGAGAAGAACAGTATAATGTGCCTTTTACACTTCAAGAACTGGAGGCAACACTCTCAGCTTGCCGATCATCGGCAGCTGGGCCCGACGACATTCATATTCGTATGCTACAACATTTACATCAGTCAGCCCTTGCAGTCCTATTATGCCTTTACAATCTTATTTGGTCACAAGGAGTTCTTCCACAGCTGTGGAAATCCGCCATTGTTCTCCCTTTCCGCAAACCAGGCACTACGGGACATGAAACCTCCCACTATCGTCCCATTGCTCTTACCAGTGCAGTTTGCAAAGTGATGGAACGCCTAGTAAATAGACGTTTAGTGTGGTATTTAGAGACACACAACAGTCTCTCCACTCGTCAATATGGCTTTCGTAAGGGACGTTCTACCATAGACCCCTTACTACGCTTGGATACGTATGTTCGTAATGCCTTTGCGAATAACCACTCAGTTATTGCCATATTTTTTGACCTTGAGAAGGCATATGACACAACTTGGAGGTATAATATTTTAGCCCAAGCCCACTCCTTAGGCCTTCGAGGCAATCTACCATCCTTCCTTAAGAACTTTTTAACTGACAGGCATTTCCGTGTTCGGACTTTATCCAAGCTGAAGGTGTCCCCAGGGATGGTTAATAATGTGCTCTCATCCTCTATGTTGGACTTTATCCAAGCTGAAGGTGTCCCCCAGGGATGTGTTCTGAGCACAACACTTTTTCTCCTTGCTATTAAGTGATTGTAGGCCTCTCACAGTCTTCCATTAACCCTTTGAGGGTTTTGGTCGTACTAGTACGTCTTACGCGTAGGGGTTTTTGACGTACTAGTACGCATAAATTCTAGCGGCCTCAAATCTCGCAGGAAAAGGCTGATAAGCCTAGATGTGAGAGAATGGGTCTGTGTGGTGGGTGTGCGCAGTAGGAAAAAAATCTGGGACCCAGTGGTGCATTGTGGGAATGCCATCATAGTACACAATTTCCACCATGCCCTGCGGTAAGAAGTTCCTCACTCCTCGGCGAATTGGGACACTTTTGTTCCCCAGTGACAGTTCTAATACAGATGGAAGTGACAGTGAAGATGAGTTTCAAGGTTCTGGTGAGGTTTTGACCGAAACTAATGACCATAATATGGGTAATAGTGAGGAAAACCCAGACAACCCACAGCCTTCCACCTCTGGTGCTGGGCCATCTTGTTCACGTTCAGTTGTACCAGAATCAAAGAGGAAACTCCTATTTTCCAAAATCCCAGACTCAGATGTGAGCATTGGTGATGATAGTGATAGTGATTATGAACTACAAGCTCTTCAAACTTGTTCCAAGAATGGAGGAGGAGGAGGAGGCAGAGGAGGAGGAGGCAAGAGGAGGAGGAGGCAAGAGGAGGAGGAGGCAAGAGGAGGAGGAGGCAAGAGGAGGAGGAGGCAAGAGGAGGAGGAGGAGGAGGAGGAGAAGAGGAAGAGGAGGAGGAGGAGGAGGAGGAGGAGGAGGAGGAGGAGGAGGAGGAGGAGGAGGAGGAGGAAGAAGAAGAGGAGGAAGGAAGAAGAATAGTAATGATAACAATAATACATAATAATAATAATACATAATAATAATAATACATAATAATAATAATACATAATAATAATACATAATAATAATAGGTAATAATAATAATAATAATAATATGTAATAATAAATGTTCACCCATGACAGTAACAAGATAAGGGGAGATAACATCTGATAAGTGCTGACGTTTGATGAGGGTAAATGAGGGTAGAGCTGATGCCAAAAGATGAGATGAACATCGCCCTCCCTTTGTTTTTGCTGGTATACTAACATTTCTGTCTGTCTATTTGCCTGTCTGTCAAGCTCCCTGTCTATCCGTCTAGCTCTCTGTCTCAGAGAGCCACAAGACTGCGTCATCACTTTTACTCACATCTTCAAGCAGAGTATAGCACTTTGTCTGGGTTTCTTGGGTTATCCTAGGTAATTTATACTATGTATACTTGTATTTATGTGTACCTGTGAGACAGAGATAAACAGACAGATAGAATGAGGGAGAAAGATAATTAGATAGAATGGAGGAAGGGAAGCAGCATCCGACCCCATTGTTTTGACAGGCGGGAGGGGGAGTGAGTAATGAGACAATATGTCATTTTGACAGCTGCCGACTCCTGGTAATTTACACTATGGGAGGAAGAGTAGGAGGAAGAGGAGGAGGAAGAGAGGAGGAAGAGGAAGAGGAAGAGGAGGAGGAAGAGGAAGATAGTAGGAGGAAGATTAGGAGGAAGATTAGGGGGAAGAGGAAGAAGAGGAGGAGAGGAAGAGGAAGAGTAGGAGGAAGAGGAAGAGTAGGAGGAAGAGGAAGAAGAGGAGGAGGAGGAAGAGGAGGAGGAGGAAGAGGAAGAGAGGAGGAGGAGGAAGAGGAGGAGGAGGAAGAGGAAGAGAGGAAGAGTCGGGGGAAGAGGAGGAAGAGGAAGAAGAGGAGGAGGAGGGTGGAACACTAGTACACTGGTACTGGTACACTAACATTTCTGTCTGTCTATTTGTCTGTCTGTCAAGCTCCCTGTCTATCTGTCTATCCGTCTAGCTCTCTGTCTCAGAGAGCCACAAGACTGTGTCATCACTTTTACTCACATCTTCAAGCAGAGTATAGCACTTTGTCTGGATTTCTTGGGTTATCCTAGGTAATTTATACTATGTATACTTGTATTTATGTGTACCTGTGAGACAGAGATAGACAGACAGATAGAAAGAGAGAGACAGATTGAAAGAGATAGAATGAGGGAGAAAGATAAAACACCATTGTGTATGACACCATGTTTCAGAGTTCCACAAGCTGCAGAACTAATAGGAATATGTTCAGTGACTGTATATTGGTATATATATTATAGAACAATAATAATAAACAATGTTTTGTATTGTTTGTTTTTGTAAACAAGTTTTGTAAACAATATATTGATAATTATGTTTGTGTGCTTATTGTGTTGTATACAACGAGTGTATATATGTACATTGCACCTTACTTTGGTCTCATAGGCCACATAAGTTATGTGAAAAAATAAAATAGTGAAAAAAACAACAAACCTTCAAATACAAGTAAACTAAAGTTTACCGGGTGAGCGGCAGTCGCCGCTGTTGCCATACGCGGCTCATTTTCTGCAAACTTCATGCATCCATATCTCCGTAAGTATTGATGGTAAATTTTTTTTGTTTATCCTATAATGTTTAGAAAAAAAAACTCTATTTTTTCATAAGAAAAAATAATTTTTTTTTTTTTTGAAATTTGGCCGACCCTGAGAACGAGTTTCGGAGAGGGCCTGTCGACCCTCAAAGGGTTAACTGACAGGCATTTCCGTGTTCGGGTTAATAATGTGCTCTCCCTGGACTTTATCCAAGCTGAAGGTGTCCCCCAGGGATGTGTTCTGAGCACAACACTTTTTCTCCTTGCTATAAATGATTTGGCCTCTAGTCTTCCATCAAATATTTGGTCATCACTCTATGTTGATGACTTCGCTATTGCCTGTGCAGGCGCTGACTGTCACCTCATTACAGTTTCTCTCCAGCATGCAGTCGACCGTGTTTCCAATTGGGCCACCACACATGGGTTTAAATTTTCCAGCACCAAAACTCACCAAATTACTTTCACTAGACGCTGTCATCTCTGATCATCCTTTGTACCTCTGTGGCTCCCGTATCCCTGAACGTGATATAGTCAGGTTTCTGGGCCTCCTCTTTGATCGTAGGTTATCCTGGAAACCTCACATTACCTCTCTGAAGGCAACTTGTCACAGCCGGCTGAACCTTCTTAAAACCCTTGCTCATCTTTCATGGGGAGCTGATCGTCGAACCCTCCTTCGCCTACATTCCACCCTTATTTTATCGAAACTTGATTATGGTGACCAGATCTATTCAGCGGCATCTCCTGCTACTCTCTCTAGCCTTAACCCCATTCATCACCAAGGATTACGTTTATGCCTTGGTGCTTTTCGCTCTTCCCCTGTCGAGAGCCTCTATGCAGAAGCGAACGTTCCATCCTTATCCGATCGCCGTGATGCCCATTGCCTTCGCTACTATGTACGCTCTCATGATCTCCGCAATCCTTCCATTTATAGAATGGTCACTGATATTAGTAGACATTCTTTATTTGTTCGCCGCCCCTGTTTACTCCGTCCCTTCTCTCTTCGCCTTCATTCGCTCTTGTCTTCTCTTCAATTACCACCTTTCTATGTACATGTAGCATCTCACTTTTCCCTACCCCCCTGGGAAGTTCCAGCTGTTCGAGTCTGTTCTTTCTCCCTCCCTTGCTCGAAAGCCCAACTGTCTACGGTCGCTTCCCGCTCTCTTTTTCTTGACCACTTTCACTCTCATTCTCATGCCATTGCTGTGTACACAGATGGCTCTAAGTCTTCTGACGGCGTAGGATTCGCAGCAGTGTTTCCGGACAGCGTCGTACAAGGGCATTTACTATCTTCGGCTAGTATTTTTACTGCTGAATTGTATGCCATCCTTACAGCACTTATCCGTATTGCATCTATGCCTGTGTCATCATTTGTGGTTGTCTCAGACTCCCTTAGTGCTTTACAGGCTATACAGAAATTTGATACACCTCACCCCTTAGTCCTCCGTATCCAACTTTGGCTACGCCGCATCTTTACCAAGCATAAAGATATTGTTTTTTGTTGGGTCCCTGGTCATGTTGACGTACAGGGCAATGAACAGGCAGACACTGCTGCGCGGTCAGCAGTACATGACCTACCAGTTTCATATAGAGGTATTCCATTTACGGACTATTTTGCTGCAATATCTTCCCACCTTCACACCCGTTGGCAACAACGTTGGTCTACTATGCTCGGCAACAAACTTCAATCTATTAAACCGAGTATAGGTTACTGGCCGTCTTCTTATCACCAGTGTCGAGGTTGGGAGACTACTCTCTCCCGTCTTCGCATTGGCCATACTCGTCTTACTCATGGATATCTCATGGAGAGGCGCCCTGCTCCTCTCTGTGAGAATTGCCAAGCTCCATTATCAGTCAGCCACATTCTGTTGGACTGCCCACTTTATCAACGAGCACGCAGAATTTACCTCCGTCGTCGTCTTCGCTCTGCTGCTCTCTCTTTACCTTCCCTTCTCGCTGATGGACCCACCTTTCATCCGGACTCTCTCATTGACTTTTTGACAACAACTGACTTACTTCACAAATTCTGATACCTTCAGCCCTTTCTACTTCAATCTCTTGCTACCCTCTACCCCCGTACTATCCCCTGCCCCGCTGTTTTCTGTAACCTACTGATCATCCCTCCTCCCTTCTGCCAGCGCTTCCAATACCCTCGCTTCCTTCCCTACCCTGCGGCGCTGTATAGCCCTTGTGGCTTAGCGCTTCTTTTTGATTATAATAATAATATGGTTGTATTCTTGGGTTGATGTTATTTATACAGTTATTACAGCATTGCAGTAGTCTGCATAATAGTAAGTCTAATATTTTTTGTTTGAATAAAAATTCAAAATAGAAAGCAAGAGTAATATCAGAGGGGCCTGGAGACGTGACTGATGAACAAAGAAAATGTTATTTTAGAGCCAGGAATGTCTGCATTGTTCATTCTGGACCTTATTTTGAAATTGTCATATTTTTTAGTTTTTGTGAAATTGGCCAAATTGCAAATTTCTGACCACATTATTAGGTAGTTGAAATCAGTAAATGGGCAGTTTCTTGTATTCAATCGATAGAAAAAATGAAGTTCTAAAGAAATAGCTATGAGTTTGGGCGACTGGAACAATGGAATTAGCCGAAAATAGGGCTCAAAGTGGGCGAAATCGCCGATTTGTAAACAGCGCCGAGGTCGCTAACTTCACGAGAGCATAATTCCGTCAGCTTTCCATCAAATTTCGTTTTTTTGGTGTCATTACAATCGGGAAAAGATTCTCTATCATTTCATAAGAAAAAATAATTTTTTTTTTTTTTAAATTTTGCGACACCAGGAGACACCTCAGGATTGGGGGTTGCGACAGTCAAAGGGTTAAGGTGGACAGGAGTACAGGCTATCTGCCGTAAAACTCTTGTCACAGAGACCTACTGTAACTAGTGGTCAAACGCCTTTTACACCTGTAACAACAACAAGTGTACCATTACCAACCTTATCTACATTGTCATTACCTATTTTCAAAGGTCATAATTATGAAGAATTCATTAGTGGTTTTCAATCCATAGTAAATTCACGAACTGACATAGATGAGATTGCTAAGTTCAATTATCTTAAATGTCTTGTGAAGGGAGAACCCTATGAACTGATTAAGTCATTTCCGGTGGTTAAAGGTAATTATCAAATAGCCTTATGTGTCTTAGCAGACAATTACTTTGATGCTGACAAGGCTAGAGTTAGACATGCAGTCTTAATATCAAGCTTGAAGCCACCCAAACATTGTTTTTCAGACTTACAGGCATTTAGAATCACATTAGACAATAGTCTTAGATCTCTAGATGCTAAATATGACCTAAGGCAATGTGATTGGTTTATCAGTGGTATTGTACAAGATAAGTTGTCACCACAAACTATTGAACGATTAAATATTATGTTCAATAAACGCTATTTCACTTGTGAGGAAATTAGCAATGGTTTACAAACAATAGTTTCATGCATGCAAGCAACGAGACAAGATGAAAAATCCACAAATCCAGTGGATAACAAACCTTCAACTCAGTATAAAAAGAGTATACCTACTCCCACTAAACCACAGAATGGGAAATCCCATATAGGCATTATCAAGCTGTGAATACAACAGACAGTAAACAGACTGTCATACATAAACGTACTCCAAAATGTGTACTTTGTGATGGAACACATTGGGCACAGTATTGTAGTCAATACACATCAATGGAGGCACGTAAACAACGTCTTCATCAGCTGAAAAGGTGCATTAAGTGTTTAGGTGAACACAAGGGAGGAAAATGCTCACTGAAGAAGTGTTTTAAATGCAAGGGTATGCATCATACAGCATTATGCCCAAATACTTTTGCTGAACAACAGAAGACTTCCACAGAATCAGGAAGTCAACAAGCAACAGCATTAAATGTGAGAGATAAGTTTAAAGCAACTGCTCTCCCGATAGCTCGAGTTGAGTTATCTAATAAATTACACAAAACCAATGTGCTAACACTATTTGATCAAGGCTCACAAAAGTCCTTCATAAGAAGAAAAGTGTTGCAGAAACTGAATAAACAACCCTATGCCAAAGTACAGTTAGATATAGCTGGTTTTTCCATAATTCTGGTAAACAGACATATGACCTAGCCAGAATCACTGTTGGTCTAGGAAACAGGAAAAAGACAGTAGAAGCTGTGGTAGTAGATGATATGCCTAAGTCTGTGCAGATCCAGGGATTAAAACAAACAGTTGCAGCACTGAAAGCTGCTAAGGTCAAGTTAGCCTGTCCTGACATACAGACGGACACAATTAGTCCAATTGATTTAATCATTGTAAGTGATTATTATCACTGTTTTGTGCAAAATATAGTAAGTAAACATGATGTTCACTTGCTGAAAACAGCAGGAGGCCACATGATATGTGGTCCCATTCCCTCTCAAAGTGGGAAAGAAGCTGATATTGATTCAGTGGAAAATATACTAGTTATGAGAATAACCGCTGATCATGTACCACAGCAAAAATTATCATTACCGGAAGAAATGAATGAACCAGTTGATAAGTTGTGGGATTTAGATGCGATAGGTATTGATGTAAATAAACCAAGCCCACAAGAGTCTCAAACTTATAACCAATATTTGGACACTGTCAAATATAAAGATGGACAGTATTGGGTTAGGTTACCATGGAAATTAAATCCACCACATCTGCTTAGCAATTATCGCATGGCTTTCGGACAGATGAAAGCACAAATACATGAGCTCAGGAAGAATCCAGAGCTACTGACTGTTTATGATAATATCATACAAGAACAGTTGGACAATAAATTCATTGAGGAAATAGTAGAAGATAAGTTGAAGACAGAAGCTCATTATCTCCTGCACCATGGAGTCAGAAAAGATTCTGAAACCACTCCACTACGTGTTGTATATAATTGCAGCGCACGTGCAAATAAAGATGTAGCAAGTCTTAATGATTGTCTGATGACCGGACCCTCACTAACTGAGAAGCTTGGAGACGTGCTTATGAAATTTCGCACAAACCCATATGCCTACATGGCTGATATTTCCAAAGCTTTCTTAAGAGTAGGACTACAAGAAATAGATAGAGATTATACTCAATTCTTGTGGCCTGAAAATCCACATGATCCTCAAAGTCCTGTGAAAACTTATCGCTTCAAATCAGTATTATTTGGTGCAACATCCTCTCCATTCTTACTAGAAGCTACTCTGAATACACATTTGAAGAAATCTGAAACTCCCTTCAAAGAGATCTTAAAGAAAAGTTTCTATGTGGACAATCTTCAAGGTACTGTGAATAAAGAGGAGGATTTGAAATCCTTATACAAAGAAGCTAACAAGGAGATGAAAGAAGCAAATATGCCTCTAAGGATGTGGAATACAAATTCAGTGCAATTAAGGGAACTTATCAATGAAGATTTCCCTGAAACTGAAATTCCTGATTGCAACAATATGCTGGGACTTAATTGGAACACACAGGAAGATACTTTGAGTCTCAAAAAGATAAACAATAAATCATGCAGTACACTCACTAAACGTAGTTTACTGTCAGAGGTATCACAATGTTTTGATCCTCTAGGACTTGTCTCACCAATTACCATAAAGGGTAAAATGCTTATGCAAGATGCATGGAAGCTCAAAATTGGATGGGATGAGAACTTGCCTCTAGAAATGAGTCAAGCATGGGATGAAATATCCAGGGAGTTTAAGCAACTTCATCAAATTACATTTCCCAGACAAATAGGTCAAGAGGGAAACAATTACACATTACATGTGTTCTGTGATGTGTCAACCAGAGGTTATGATGCTGTAGCTTACCTGAATAATGCTGAAAGAAGTACACTAATTACTTCAAAGGCCAGGGTAGCACCCTTGAAGGTCAGAACAGTACCACAATTGGAACTGACAGCACTCTATGTAGGTACAGAATTAGCTGTCTATCTCAACAAAGTACTTGATCATCTCACTATTGAGAAAACCGTGATCTGGAGTGATAATGAAGCAGTTCTCCAGTGGTTAAGAAATAATAAGAGTAAGCTGGTCTATGTACAGAACAGAGTAGCAGAAATAAAAGAGATGCAGAGAGATTATCTCTTTCTTCACGTCTCTACCCAAGAGAATCCAGCTGACATGTTGTCACGTGGTGTCCCACTTAAGAAATTTGTGGATAATAAATTATGGCTCCATGGACCAAACTGGCTCTCTAATGAAAATAACTGGCCTCAGCAAAAAGCTCACATTATGCCAGAAGAAACAGTCTGCTTGAACACAGCAGAAATAAGTTGTGTAAATACTGCAGACACAACAGAAATAGTCATTGATGGATCTAAATACTCATCTTTGGGTAATCTCTTAAGAGTTACAGCTCTTGTCTTTAAATTCATTAAAGGAATAAAACCTGATTATGAATGTCTTGAACCCATTAAATACTGGGTGAAACTAATACAGAAAGATGTTTTCTCTACAGAATATAAATTTCTGGAAACACAAGATAAATCCCCAAAGAAACCTGTCATGATTAATTCTTTAGGACTTTATCTCGACTCAGAAAAGATTATAAGATGTCGTGGAAGAATTCATAATTCTTCACTACCTAAAGAAGCCATACATCCAATATTGATCCCCAAGAATCATTGGCTAACAAAACTGATTGTGCAGAATGCCCACAGTAACATGTTACATGGTGGCAATATAAACACAAATGCAGTATAATGTGATCCTTTATTGACTACGTTTCGCCCACACAGTGGGCTTTTTCAAGTCACAAACAGAACTACCTGGGGTGGAAGGAACGCGAGTATTTATAGTCCACTATCCTCGTCACTTCATCAGAGACTGCAGACAGCGAGCATTAAACATCTTCAACACACCCAGAGAAGACACTGCCGAGAAGAGATACATAGTCCTTCCCACCAACTCCATTGCCAAACATGTTTCCAACATCTTTGCCAAAACATCATTCCAAGTATCTACCTCCACAACCACGACCATCAAGGACATCACCAGTAGTAGGCAGGACAAGCCTCCATCCTCTGCAGGGGTATACATAATCCCTTGTAATGACTGCAACAAACATCAAGGGACCTCCAAACACGTATTTCAGAACACCAATACGCAAGCAGGTCTGACGACACAAGGAATGCCTGCGTACAACACCGTAATTCACACAACCACTTGATAAACTACAGAAACTCAAGACTTATCGCCACAGAAGACAACACTCAATACCGAAGAATCCTGGAATCATCACTTATTTCTATATCCGACAACTTCAACCAGAATAGTGGCTTCTATAACATAGCTGAACCACTTGCCAAGAAACTTCTTCATCGCTATCCCACATAAGAACACTGTAGAAGGTCTGCTCACAAACTTATCCAATCTCCTTTCCAAGCTACCCAAGTTTTTAGACTCTATAACCCCACTCGGTACATCATCAGATGCAGCATTCTTCACCCGACCTCAGCCGGACTATAAATACTCGCGTTCCTTCCACCCCAGGTAGTTCTGTTTGTGACTTGAAAAAGCCCACTGTGTGGGTGAAACGTAGTCAATAAAGGATCACATTATACTGCATTTGTGTTTATATTGCCATTGTGTCGGTATTTTATACCATTTATTTCCATGTTACATGGTGGGGTAGCTGACACACTTTGTCATATACGACAATCCTACTGGATACCTCAAGGTCGACAAAGTGTGAAAAAACAAATAAAGGACTGTGTTACTTGTCGTCACTACGATATGTGAGTATGTCAGTATCCAGGTCCACCTCCATATCCCTCTGAAAGAGTTTGTCATATCACTCCATTTGAGGTGACAGGTGTAGATTACACTGGACCAATAATTTTAACCAAAACAGTTGACAAAGTTCCCATCAAGGTGTACATCTGTTTGTTCACTTGTGCTACGACTAGAGCAGTACATCTAGAAGTAGCCACTGACATGTCTGCTGAAACCTTTATCAAATTATTCAGAAAGTTTGCAGCCAGAAGGGCATGTCCCAGACTGATGATTTCAGATAATGCAACGAACTTTGTTGCTGGTGCTGCTTATTTAAGCAAGATCTTTGATCAACCAGAAGTACAACAGATGCTGAATCAACACAGTTGTCGTTGGAGATACATTCCTCCTAAATCTCCATGGCACGGCGGATTTTATGAAAGAATGATCGGCATTGTAAAACGTTGTTTAAGGAAGACTCTTCATCGTCAAAGAATAGACTTAGAAGAATTCCGTACAGTTGTGACTGAAATAGAAAATAGAGTCAACAACAGACCTCTAACTTATGTTACCGATGATCTGGACAATTTAGAAGTGTTAAGTCCATCTCATTTACTCCATGGCAGAAGGCTCGAACCTGTTCCTCCCATGAATGATAAAGAAATCATAGAGGATCCTTCTTATTTCGAACCTGAGCAACTCAGACGTAAATTCAAACACCTTAATAAAGTGATTGAACGTTGGGAGAAAATTTGGCGAGAAGACTATCTCACCTCATTGAGAGAACACTTCTATGGAGCTGGTGTTCCTGAAAATCATAAGTCCTTAAGACCTGGTGACATAGTGATTATCGAAAATGATGGTTCGAGGTCCCAATGGCCACTTGGAAAAATTGTGACCATATATCCTGATGCAAATGGAATCATCAGGACAGTTGATGTTTTAAGCAAAGGTGTAGCGAATAAGCGGACAATAAATAAACTAGTGCCGTTAGAATTACACAGTGTTGAAAACAAAATTAGTGATTCTCCAGAAACCACACAGACTAAAGCTGTTCAGAAAAGACAAGCAGCAGTGGTGGCGAGTGAGAAAATTAAATTAATGTTAAGTGATGAATAGTTCACCTGCAGCGAACCTCCGCCGCCCCCCAGTGTGGAGAAATTTTCTCCAGGAGGGGGGTATCAGCCCCCTTCAGCCCCTTTCAGCCCTGAGGGGTCCAGCCCTCTCAGAAGGGGCAAGCATCTTGTTTACTGCTAGAGCGAGTAATTGATAGCAGATGCAGTATGAGTATGGGACGTGGTAGCTTCGACCGACGCTCCTTGCAGTGTTGCAGAATGTATTTTAATAAGAGACAGTACATCTCTTACTTTAGCAGGACAATTAAGGTAAATCCTGCTCCCACTTTATTACCATGGTAGAGATAGTGTATATTGTTGTCTATGCTTAAGACAGCAAGAATCAAACATTCTGCTTTGATTCATCGAGGAAGTGGCAAGGAAGCAAAAGTACTAGGTCAGCTTTTCCTTTGTGCTAGGGGAGTAACGGTGTGGGGTGCTGTGGCGTCTTCAGATTACTTTTGACTCTACTGAGAGTGACACTGACACCAGGATAACCAACAAAGAACACTGATCCGTGCATTAGTGTGAACAAAGTATCTCATAAAACACAATAAACACTTAAGAGAAGTGTGATCAGCTTCTTTAGTGATAAGATTGTGAACAATAAAGACAAATCTTGTGGAACATAGTGTATCAGTGTGCGTATTCCTAGACTATGGAAGACGTGGACATCCAAGGACACTTCAGCTTCTATCAAGTCACTGATACCTGTCGAAGGTGTGAAGAACACCATAGCTCACGCTACAAAAGCAAGGTAGGTTACGAATTTCTTGTAGTACGGGGGACTGCGCAGTTCTTGAGCCGCAAGGAGTTTGTAATCAACCTATAGTCGGCAGTAAGGGGCAGACTTTTGAGTCCAAACAAGTACGTAATTTGTCAGCAATCAGTGAATGAAATATGCTGACATAACACCCCGTAGGGGTAATTTTTTGTTTACAAATTATAACTCATTTCCAGCCCGTTGAGAGAGGACTTCCACAGCTTCTCAAAACCTCGTCTGCAGGGGCGGCTGTGCAGGCGATGAGCTGTCTTTCTAAGTTAAGTTTTCCCTATACCAACTGTTTAAGCTTAACTGGTAATGCCATTTCTCAACACAGGCCCTGATCCACCAAGAGGCCTGGTCACAGACTGGGCCACGAGGGGGTTGACCCTGAAACCCTCTCTGGGTAAATTCCAGGTATACTCAGTACTCTTTACAAATAAGCTAACACACACACACGCACCCACATGCCCATATGCTGCAGCATATGGGTGCCTGGCAAACCTGAGAGCAGCATTCCAATCCCTTAGTAAGGAATCATTCAAGACACAGTACACTGTGTACGTCAGGCCCATACTGGAGTATGCAGCACCAGTTTGGAACCTACACCTGATCAAGCACGTCAAGAAATTAGAGAAAGAACAAGGGTTTGCAACAAGGCTAGTTCCGGAGCTCAGGAGAATGTCCTACGAAGAAAGGTTCAGGGAAATCATCCTGATGACACTGGAGGATAGGAGGGTCAAGGGAGACATGATAATGACATACAAAATACTGTATGGAATAGATAAGGTGGACAGAGACAGGATGTTCCAGAGAGGGGACACAGAAACAAGGGGTCACAATTGGAAGCTGAAGACTCAGACGAGTCACAGGGATGTTAGGAAGTATTTCTTCATTCATAGAGTAGTCAGGCAGTGCAATAGCCTTGAAAGTGACGTAGTGGAGGCGGGAACCATACATAGTTTTAAGACGAAGTTTGATAAAGCTCATGGAGCAGGGAGAGAGAGGACCTTGTGGCAGTCAGTGAAGAGGCAGCGCTAGGAGCTAAGACTCGACCCCTGCAACCACAAATAGGTGAGTACACACACACACACACACACACACACACACACACACACACACACACACACAATATGCACTGAGAGACAAACTGGGGTTCCAGAGAATATACCTCGATTAAGATAGAACACACGAGGAAAGGATGATACTGAAAAAGAGAGTACAAAAACAAAATGAGGAACGAGAGGATATGATGAGCAGAAGAACCCAGGCACAGGTGGAAGGGCAAACACACACTCCAGAAACACATGAAGAAGGACTCCAACCACAACAACCACAAGCCAACTGACACACTGATCCCTCTGTCCCCGCCTCCACACCACAATCCCCACCCCTTCAGCAATTGCCTATGTCAACTCTGCCCCCACCCCCACTGCAACTCCCCATAGGCCCCCACAAGAGCTCCCACTCCCCCAACCCCAATCTTCTCCCAGGACCACAGTTTTAGAAAAGAGGTTGAAGGTTTGGTACACAAACGTGGATGGAATAACGAAAAAATATGAGGAGTAGCATGAATGAATCAATGAGAAGTCCCCAGACATCATAGCAGTCACAGAAATGAAACTCACTGAGACAATAACAGACACCATCTTTCCACCAGGATATTGATCCTGAGGAAAGATAGAAGGAGCAGAAGGGGAGGTGTTGCACTTCAGTCTGGGGAACATAAGGTAGTCATTGCAGTGATGTATAATCCACCACAGAACTGCAGGAGGGCAAGAGAGGACTAAGAAGAGAGCAACAGAGTAATGGTGGACACATTGGCAGAAGTGGCAAGAAGAGCTAACTCAAGCAGAGCAAAGTTACTGGTTATGGGCAATTTCAACCATAGTGAGACTGACTAGGAAAACCTGGAGCCAAACGGGGGTACCGAAACATGGAGAGCCAAGATGATGGATGTGATTCTGGAAAACCTCATGCATCAACATGTTAAGGACACTACGATAGTGAGAAGGGAGGATGAACCAACAAGACTGGACCTTGTATTCACCCTGAGCAGTTCAGACATTGAGGACATCACATATGAGAGGCCCCTTGGAGCTAGTGATCACGTGGTTCTGTACTTTGAATACATAGTTGAGCTACAGTGGAGAGGGTAACAGGAGTTGAATGGGAAAAGTCAAACTATAAAAGTGGGAACAACACAGGTATGAGGAACTTCCTGCAGGAGGTTCAGAGGGACAGAAAATTGATAGGAAAGTCAGTAAACGAAATGATGGAATACGAAACAACAAAATGCAAGAAGTCAGAGGAAAGGTTTATTTCCAAAGGCAACAGAATAATGGAAAGACCAGAATGTGCCCATGGTTTACCCAGAGGTGTAGGGAGGCAAGAACTAAGTGCACTAGAAAATGGAAAAAGTACAGAAGACAAAGAACCCAGGAAAATAAGGAGATTAGTCGAAGAGCCAGAAACGAGTATGCACAGATTAGGAGGGAGGCCCAGCAACAGTACAGAAATAACATAGCATCAAAAGTCAAGTCTGTACTGAAACTGCTGTATAGCCACATTAGGAGGAAGAAAACAGTCAAAGACCAGGTGATCAGGCTGAGGAAAGAAGGTGGGGAGCTCTCAAGAAACGATCAAGAGGTATGTGAGGAGCTCAACAGAAAATTCAAGGAAGTATTTTCAGTAGAGATAGGATGGGCTATTGGATGACAGCACAGAGGGGAACACCAACAGGAAATATACCAACAAGTGTTGGATGACATACACACAAATGAGCAGGAGATGCAGAAGCTGTTAAGTGACCTTGATACCTCAAAGGTGATGGGACTGGACATCTCCCCGTGGGTCCTTAGAGAAGGAGCCGAGATGCTGTGTGTGCCACTAACCACAATCTTCAACACATCCCTTGAAACTGGCCAACTACCTGAGGTATGGAAAACAGAAAATGTAGTCCCCATTTTTAAGAAAGGAGACAGAAATAAGACACTAAACTACAGACCTGTGTCACTGGCATGTATAGTATACAAAGTCATGGAGAAGATTATCAGGAGGAGAGTGGTGGAGCATGTGAACAGAACAAGATTATAAACAACCAGCACGGATTCATGGAAGGCAAATCCTGTGTCACAAACCATTTAGAGTTTTATGACAAATCTACAGAAGTCAGACACGAGAGAGGGGTGGGTTGATTGCATTTTACAGGACTGAAGGAAGGCCTTTGACACAGTGCCTCACAAGAGATTAGTGCAGAGGCTGGAGGATCAGATGCGTATAATAGGAAGGGCACTGCAGTGGATCAGAGAATAACTGACAGGGAGGCAACAATGAGTCATGGTACGTAATGAGGCATCACAGTGGGCAAAGACACACACACACACACACACACACACACACACACACACACACACACACACACACACACACACACACACACACACACACACACACACACACACACACACACACACACACACACACACACACACACACACACACACATGCACACACATATGCACACACATATACACACATATGCACACACATATGCACACACATATACACACATATGCACACACATATGCACACACATATGCACACACATATGCACACATATGCACACACATATGCACACATATGCACACACATATGCACACATATTGTCCTAACTAAACCTAATGAAATACCACTACATCCCACTGACACAGCTAACAAGATAAACGACTTCTTCTCAACCATAGGATCTAATCTCGCCAATAAAATCCCACATACTAATGCCCATGCCAGGGACTACCTAGATGGGAATTTCCCAAATTCCTTCTATCTTGCACCAACTGAGCCCTCGGAAGTCACCGAGATTATAAAGTCACTTAAAAATAACTCAGGGAATCTGTCTAATGTCCCACCATTACTGTACAAGCGAGCGGCCCATATCCTTTCGCATGCTATTTCATTACTTTTTAACAAGTCACTAGAAACTAGCACCTTCCCAAAACTACTCAAGATGGCAAGGGTTACACCAATACATAAAGGTGGTGACCCTACAGACTTAAACAACTATAGGCCAATATCTAACTTACCATTTCTATCCAAAATCTTTGAGAAACTCGTGCACAGGAGACTATTCATTTATAACAGCACAAAACATACTCAACCCCTGCCAATTTGGATTAAGGAAAAATAAAAGCACTAATGATGCAATCATAAAAATGCTAGATCTGCTTTACACAGCATTGGAAAATAAGGAATATCCACTAAGAATTTTTATTGACCTAAGAAAAGCTTTTGACACAGTAGACCACGACATCCTATTCCACAAACTTGACCATTACGGTATAAGAGGCCATGCGCTTGCTTATTTCAAATCTTACCTTGCTAATAGGTATCAGTATGTTACCATTAAAGACACAGCATCAACAACACGGCCACTTGATACTGGAGTTCCGCAGGGAAGTGTCCTTGGTCCCCTGCTCTTCCTCATATACTTCAATGATCTTCCAAACGTATCCCAACACCTGAAACCCATTCTCTTTGCTGACGACACGACTTATGTCATCTCTCACCCTAATCTTGCCACCCTCAACACCATTGTTAACGAGGAGCTGATCAAAATATCGACTTGGATGACAGCCAATAAACTTACGCTTAACACTGACAAAACCTACTATATTATGTTTGGTAGCAGAGCAGGAGATGCACAAATTAACATTAAGATCGACAACACTCTAATTACCAGACATAATGAGGGCAAATTCCTAGGCCTATACCTTGACAACAACCTGAATTTCAGCACCCATATCCAACACATAACCAAAAAAGTATCCAAAACAGTTGGGATCCTCTCCAAGATATGATACTACGTGCCGCAAAATGCCCTTCTCACACTATACCACTCACTTATTTATCCATACCTCACCTATGCTATTTGTGCTTGGGGATCAACTGCAGCAACACACCTAAAGCCAATAATAACCCAACAAAATGCTGCAGTAAGAATAATCACTAAATCCCATCCCTGGCAACACCCCCCCCCCCCACTCTTCATAGATCTAAACTTACTCCCTGTTCAGTACATCCACACTTACTACTGTGCAATCTACATCTACAGGACCTTAAACTTCAATATCAACCTTGACCTAAAACGCTTTCTTGATAGTTGTGACAGAACCCACAGGCATAACACCAGACACAAACATCTCTACGACATTCCCCATGTCCGACTAAACCTTTACAAAAATTCAATGTATGTCAAAGGCCCTAAAATCTGGAACACCCTACCTGAGAACTCTAGAACTGCAGACACATCCATCACCTTCAAAACTACCATTAGAAAATATCTTATCTCCCTGATAAACCCCATCAACTAACTACACGAATACCACCTGGTGGTTCACACTTACACTCACTCACCCATTTGACCATAAACAGAAATATTAATCTCAATCTTAAAATAATGAATCCTATGATACTCCAATACTGAAACTATGTACTGTGCCAAAACAAAAGCATTCACATTGCTAAACTCACAAACTAGTATTTAGTCACTTAGCCATAATACCAACTTACCTCATAATTTGTAATATTTTAAAATAAAGAATTAAACTAAGTCTGCCCAAAATGCCTAGCCATGCTAGGCGTTCTAGTGGTACACTCTGTAATCATTATTTAACTACATGTAAACCACACAACAACCAAATTCTGTAAATTCAACATTGTAATCTTTATAGAGAATAAACATACACACATGCACACATACACACATGCACACACACACACACACACACACACACACACACACACACACACACACACACACACACACACACACACACACACACACACACAACACACATACACACATACACACACACACACACACACACACACACACACACACACACACACACACACACACACACACACACACACACACACACACACACACACACACACACACACACACACACACACACACCCACACACACACACACACACACACACACACACACACACACACACACACACACACACACACACACACACACACACACACACACACACACACACACACACACACACACACACACACACACACACACACACACACACACACACACACACACACACACACCTGAGAATAGCGTTCCGATACCTTAATAAGGAATCGTTCAAGACACTGTACACTGTGTATGTTAGGCCCATACTGGAGTATGCAGCACCAGTCTGGAACCCACACCTGGTCAAGCACGTCAAGAAGTTAGAGAAAGTACAAAGGTTTGCAACAAGGCTAGTCCCAGAGCTCAAGGGAATGTCGTACGAGGAAAGGTTAAGGGAAATCGGACTGACGACACTGGAGGACAGAAGGGTCAGGGGAGACATGATAACGACATACAAGATACTGCGGGGAATAGACAAGGTGGACAGAGATAGGATGTTCCAGAGAGGGGACACAGGGACAAGGGGTCACAACTGGAAGCTGAAGACTCAGACGAGTCACAGGGACGTTAGGAAGTATTTCTTCAGTCATAGAGTTGTCAGCAAGTGGAATAGCCTAGCAAGTGAAGTAGTGGAGGCAGGAACCATACATAGTTTTAAGAAGAGGTATGACAAAGCTCAGGAAGCAGAGAGAGAGAGGATCCAGTAGCGATCAGTGAAGAGGCGGGGCCAGGAGCTGAGTCTCGACCCCTGCAACCACAATTAGGTGAGTACAATTAGGTGAGTACACACACACACACACACACACACACACACACACACACACACACACACACACACACACACACACACACACACACACAGACACACACA
>NC_091353.1:20472571-20511776 GCF_038502225.1 Cherax quadricarinatus
AAAGAGGGAGCAGAGATATTGTGTGTGCCATTAACAAAGATCTTCAACACATCATTTGAAACTGGGCAACTCCCTGAGGTATGGAAGATGGCAAATGTAGTCCCAATTTTTAAAAAGGGAGACAGACATGAGGCACTAAACTACAGACCTGTATCACTAACGTGTATAGTATGCAAGGTCATGGAGAAGATCATCAGGAGGAGAGTGGTGGAGCACCTGGAAAGAAACAAGTGTATAATTGACAACCAGCATGGTTTCAGGGAAGGAAAATCCTGTGTCACAAACCTACTAGAGTTTTATGACAAGGTGACAGAAGTAAGACAAGAGAGAGAGGGGTGGATCGACTGCATTTTTTTGGACTGCAAAAAGGCCTTCGACACAGTTCCTCACAAGAGGTTACTGAAAAAGCTAGAAGATCAGGCACACATAACAGGAAAGGCACTGCAATGGATCAGAGAATACCTGACAGGGAGGCAACAACGAGTCATGGTACGTGACGAGGTGTCAGAGTGGGCGCTTGTGACAAGCGGGGTTCCACAGGGGTCAGTCCTAGGACCTGTGCTGTTCTTGGTATATGTGAACGACATAACGGAAGGGATAGACTCAGAAGTGTCCTTGTTTGCAGATGATGTGAAGTTAATGAGAAGAATCAAATCGGATGAGGATCAGGCAGGACTACAAAGAGACCTGGACAGGCTACAAGCCTGGTCCAGCAACTGGCTCCTTGAGTTTAACCCTGCCAAATGCAAAGTCATGAAGATTGGGGAAGGGCAAAGAAGACCGCAGACACAATATAGTTTAGATGGCCAAAGACTGCAAACCTCACTCAAGGAAAAAGATCTGGGGGTGAGTATAACACCGAGCATATCTCCTGAGGCGCACATAAATCAGATAACTGCTGCAGCATACGGGCGCCTGGCAAACCTACGGATAGCGTTCCGATACCTCAGTAAGGAGTCGTTCAAGACACTGTATACCATTTACGTCAGGCCCATACTGGAGTATGCAGCACCAGTTTGGAATCCACACCTAGTCAAGCACGTCAAGAAATTAGAGAAAGTGCAAAGGTTTGCAACAAGACTAGTCCCAGAGCTACGGGGATTGTCCTACGAAGAAAGGTTGAGGGAAATCGGCCTGACGACACTGGAGGCCAGGAGGGTCAGGGGAGACATGATAACGACATATAAAATACTGCGCGGAATAGACAAGGTGGACAAAGACAGGATGTTCCAGAGATGGGACACAGACACAAGAGGTCACAATTGGAAGTTGAAGACTCAGATGAATCAAAGGGATGTTAGGAAGTATTTCTTCAGTCATAGAGTAGTCAAGTCGTGGAATAGTCTAGAAAGTGAAGTAGTGGAGGCGGGAACCATACATAGTTTTAAGGCGAGGTATGATAAAGCTCATGGAGCAGGGAGAGAGAGGACCTAGTAGCAATCAGTGAAGAGGCGGGGCCAGGAGCTATGACTCGACCCCTGCAACCACAAATAGGTGAGTACAACTAGGTGAGTACACACACACACACACACACACACACACACACACACACACACACACACACACACACACACACATACATACATACATACATACATACATACATACACATACACACACACTCACACACACACACACACACACTCACACACACTCACACACACACACACACACACACACACACACACACACACACACACACACACACACACACACACACACACACACACACACACACACACACACACGCATGCACAGGCCTGGTGGCTAAACCTCCCGCTTCACACACACAGTGCCCGGGTTCGATTCCCGGCGGGTGGAAACATTTCTACACATTTCCTTACATCTGTTGTCCTGTGCACCTAGCAAGAAATAGGTACCTGAGTGTTAGTCATCTGGTGTGGGTCGCATCCTGGGAGACAAGATTGAGGACCCCAGTGGAAATAAGCTAGACAGTCCTCGATGCCACACTGACTTTCTTGGGTTATCCTGAGTGGCTAACCCTACACACACACACACACACACACACACACACACACACACACACACACACACACACACACACACACACACACACACACACACACACACACACACACACACACACACACACACTTCCTTGAGTGAGGTTTGCAGTCTTTGGCTACCTAGACTATACTCTATCTGCGGTCTTCTTTGCCCTTCCCCAATCTTCATGACTTTACATTTGGCGGGGTTAAATTCAAGGAGCCAGTTGCTGGACCAGGCTTGTAGCCTGTCTCGGTCTCTTTGTAGTCCTGCCTGATCCTTGACTGATTTAAGTCTCCTCATTAACTTCACATCATCTGCAAACAGGAACACTTCTGAGCCTATCCCTTCTATTATGTCATTCACATATACCAAAAACAGCATGCACAACTCCTAGGACTAACCCGTGTGGAACCCCACTCATCATAGGCACCCACTCTGACACCTCATCATGTACCGTAACTCATTGTTGCCTCCCTGTCAGGTATTCTCTGATCCATTGCAGTGTCTTTCCTGTTATGCATGTATGATCCTCTAGCTTTTGCATTAACCTCTTATGAGGAACTGTGTCAAAGGCCTTCTTGCAGTCCAAGAAAATGCAGTCTATCCACCCCTCTCTCTTGTGTCTTACTTCTGTTACCTTGTCATAATACTCCAGTAGGTTTGTGACACAAGATTTTCCTTCCCTGAATCCATGCTGGTTGTCATTTCTATGTTTGTGTCTTTCTAGGGGCTCCACCACTCTCCTCCTCCTGATCTGCATCAATTTGCATACTATTCACATCAGTGACACAGGTCTGTAGTTTAATGCCTCGTGTCTGTCTCCTTTCTTAAAAATTGGGACTACATTTGCCATCTTCCATACCTCAAGTAGTTGCTCAGTTTCAATGGATGTGTTAAAGATTTTTGTTAGTGGCACTCAGCATCTTTACTCCCTCTCTAAGGACCCATGAGAGATGTCTAGTCCCACCACCTTTGAGGTATCAAGTTCACATAGCAGCTTCTTCACCTCCTCCTTGGTTGTGTGTATTTCATCCAGCACTTCTTGGTGTGCCTACCTATTCTGAATTCCTGGAGTCCTTCCTGTCTCCACTGTAAATACTTCTTTAAATCTCATGTTGAGTTCCTCAGATACCTCTTGATGATGAGTGAAGAAGTGAGAGGTACAAACACATAGTGACAGATAAGTTTGTGAGGAATTAATAAAAGATATTCACTGAGGAAACAGGGATGGTGCCAGAATGTTTTATTGAAAATGCTAAGCAATATATATTGGAATTCGTGTATCAAAAGAGAAATTAATGATGTTACCTAAAGACTGGAGATGGGAAACCTACTGAACAGCTGCAAAACTTCAAATGTGATCCTAATATATAAGCTGGAGCAGATATGAGGCTCTGACATGTATACTGTTCAAAGTATTGGAAAAAGGTTATCAGGGTAAGACTAGTTGAGCATCTAGAGAGGAAGGGGTTATTTCCCTTCATAATTAATCCTTTGACTGTTGCAACCCCAAATCCTGAAGTCTCCTGGTGTCGAAAAATATTAGAAAAAAATAATTTTTCTTATGAAAATGTTAAGATTATTTTTCTGATTCTTTTAAGCCCCCAAAATATTTTTTGCCATCAGTACTTACCAGATATAGAGGCATAAAGTTGGTAGAAAAAGAGCTGCGTATGACAACAGCAGCGAATGCCACTCACCCGGTAAACTTTGGTTTACTTGCATTCGAAGGTTTCTTGTTTTTTTTTTCAATATTTTATTTTTTCACATAACTTATGTGGCCTGTGAGACCAAAGTATGGTGCAATGTTCATATATACATTCGTTGAATGTAATATAGTTATAACAAAAACACTAGTATCATCATATTGTTTACAAAAGTTGTTTACATAATATAAAAACTTATTACGATTGTTCTCTAATATATATACATATATACAATCACTGGACACTTTCCTAGAAGTGCTGCAGCTTGTGGAATTCTTTGAAACATGGATGTATGCACAATGGTGTTTTACACTCCTCACACATAAAACGAGTGTCTCTGCATTTTTGTGGGCATTTTGTGGTATGTGCACAGACATAACACCTCTTCTGAGCATTTTTCTTGAAAGCAGTAGCAGGCAGTGGTATGGGGTAGTGATCACCAGGCCTCACACAAGAGGGCATGTGTTGATAATTTCATTGGCGCTGGTCTATTCAAGTGTTCTTCCTTGGTACTTGAATATTATTTGTCTGATAACTGACAAACAAAATTTACCGTATTTTGGTTTGTTGTTGGTCTTCAACTGATACATATTATAAGCATTCAGCATGGAAATGTCAAGAATATGGAAAAATAGTTTTATGTACCACTTACAACTCTTGCAAAAACAATCAGCAAACCTAGTCTGCATGTCACATTTGTCCACTAAGTGCATATTGAGGTTGTAATCCATCACAGCTGCAGGTTTCAGAATGGGTTCATTCATCTCTCTGTTCTGCTTGCCAGTGTCTACCATTTCGTGTTGGTGAACTGATGTAAACAGTGTGACATCACATTTGTCATGCCACCGAAATGCCATGATATCTTTGGCAACAAACACCTGAACATCACTTCTGTGAGTGCTAGTGTCGAGCCTAGGCATATGTTTACGATTTCCATGCACTGTGCCACACACATCTGTCATGTTCACTGGCAAGAAATCACTGAGTAAAGGGCTTGTGTACCAGTTAACAGTATATAAAATACTGTATGCCCCTTACCAAGATATGGTTCCATCATTGTTCTAACCACATCACCAGAGATACCCAGTAACTTTCTGGTATCTTGCAATGTATTACTACAAGTGTACATAATTATATCCAAAACCAGACCACATTTGCAATCAGACAGTACAAATAACTTTATACCAAAGTGTTTCCTCTTGCTTGGTATGTACCGCTTGATTGACAGTCTGCCTTTGAACAAAATCAATGACTCATCAATAACAAGCATTCTGAAGGGATAAGAATGCATTCATCACTTTTGTTTCAGGTACGTAAACACATTCCTGATTTTATATAACCTGGCGCTTCTGTCAGGCCATGTTTTGTCTGAGAAATGTACTGTACACAATAGTAACACAAATCCATTCACTGGTATAATGTCACCAAATGCTGGGGTTGAAATCAGGCAGTCTGTCAACCAGTATGTGTTGACACTGTGCTTATACACATGTGGCATAAGCATTATTGTGGCAAGGAACAGATACATCTCTGCCACAATTGTGTCTTACTGGTGTAGGCGTGATCTTGGTGAAAGAATTGTGTTTGCCATGGTGTGCTCAAAGTATGTAATGCTTTCTCTGACAATAATGTCCATCAAGGGTTTATCAAAGAATAACTGAAAGCATTCCAGTTCAGTGGCATTGTTCCCAAGTGTACATGATGGCTGTATTCCACTTTGTATTTCGTCAAAGTGAAGGGGATTGGGAACAATGCAGGCCTACCAGCTTTCTCCCGCTTGATTTGAGGCCTCTTGAATTTATGCGTATAAATACATCAAACACGATGGCTCGTAAGACATATACAGTGGACCCCGGCATACCGTACGCATCACATAACGTTCAGTCCTCATACCGCTCGCTTTTATCGCAAAAATTTTGTCTCGCATACCGCTCAAAAACCCGCTCACCGCTCTTCGTCCGAGACGCGTCAATGTGCGCCCTTAGCCAGCCTCACATGTGCCGCCGGTGGCATTGTTTACCAGCCAGCCTCCGCGGTAACATCCAAGCATACAATCGGAACATTTCGTATTATTACAGTGTTTTTGGTGATTTTATCTGCAAAATAAGTGACCATGGGCCCCAAGAAAGCTTCTAGTGCCAACCCTACAGCAATAAGGGTGAGAATTACTATAGAGATGAAGAAAAAGATCATTGATAAGTATGAAACTGGAGTGCGTGTCTCCGAGCTGGCCAGGTTGTATAATAAACCCCAATCAACCATCGCTACTATTGGTGGTACAGCTGCTGCTGCTGCTGTACCACCATCAGCTGCTGCTGCTGCTGTACCACCATCAGCTGCTGCTGTAGTACCGTCTGCTGCTGCTGTAGCATCGTCTGCTGCTGCCGTAGCACTGTCAGCTGCTGCTGTAGTACTGTCTGCTGCTGCTGTACCACTGTCAGCTGCTGCTGTAGTACCGTCTGCTGCTGCTGTAGCATCGTCTGCTGCTGCTGTACCACCGTCAGCTGCTGCTGTAGTACCGTCTGCTGCTGCTGTAGCACTGTCAGCTGCTGCTGCTGCTGCTGCTGCTGCTGCTGCTGTAGCACCGTTGTTGGTGTGGCTTATTGAGAATACCAAGAAACAATTAACCCCAGAGGATTTGCCACCCAGGATAACCCAAAAAAGTCAGTGTCATCGAAGACTGTCTAACTTATTTCCATTGGGGTCCTTAATCTTGTCTCCCAGGATGCAACCCACACCAGTCGACTAACACCCAGGTGAACAGGGAAAAATGCCTGGAACTAGTGCTCATATTGGTGAATTTAAAGCCAGCAAAGGTTGGTTTGAGAGATTTAAGAATCGTAGTGGCATTTATTAAGTGTCATTTATTCTTCATTTAGTAGAGTAGTACATGCGCAATATATATTGTGCATGTACTACTCTACTATTGTGCATGTATCCTTCTCTTTGTGTGTAGGAAAATGTATATTTCATGTGGTAAAAATTTTTTTTTCATACTTTTGGGTGTCTTGCATTGATTAATTTGATTTCCATTATTTCTTATGGGGAAAATTCATTCGCATACCGATCATTTTGCATAACAATGAGCCCTCTTGCATGGATTAAAGTCGCTATGCGGGGATCCACTGTATATACAACTGATCTCTACGATAGAATTGCAAAAGCAGGTAAGATTGAGAAGGATTGGTTGTCCACATATTCCCAGACAAGACCGTACCTGTTACATAGCTCAGTAGCAGCGATGTCTCCTGACATGTTGCAGATCAGTCGCGAAATAGCGTGTTTCCACCTACAAGAGTTTGTGAGTACAGTGAGGCCCTATGAGGCTCATTGAGGACCATTGACGCTCACTGTTTTGTCACATGATGTTTTTAGCACATCTCCTTTTGATTCCTTCCCTCGCTATTAGGAATTTTTTCCCCATGTATAAATGTTTGGCATTTCATTCTAGCACCCACACACACCAGTGTCCTCTTCTTGAGAGAGAGACAGTGTTATTTAATCACTTGACATGGTAGAGATGACCATGGTAGCCCAAGCGATGTAAGCCCTGTTGGGTTTCACATTTCACTTTCAGGCCACCCTTATACTTCACGCCATGCTGCTGGGCTTGTGCTGCCATCTCGTGGGCTTAGGCCTACTCTCAATTCACCCTACTACACTGTGGGTTGTCCTCACTTCCCCACCAGACAGCCTACAAGCAAGAAGTCCCTCCTTTTTTCTAGCCAGGCTGGGGCTTGGTAGGGCAACCTAGAACACAATGCCTCTCCCGAACCCAAATGAACCTAAAGCTCAGTGCCAAGGAAATATCATTTACCTTCACTAAAATAATGTGTTTATAATAATAATAATAATAATAATAGTTTATTAAGACATGATAATAGTTGGATGTACATGTCAAAAGCATAGGGTAAAGAAATGACAGTGTTATGATTTTCAGGGTAATGAAATCTGTGTGTAATGAATGTTTATGAATGGAAGGGAAAATGTAATGGTTGAATATTTTTGTGCATGTGTGTAAAGCAGTTGTCGGAGAAGAGCAAATGATCAGGTTGAGTGACGTCATCAGTAGGGATAAGTTTTGAACTGGGACGTGTGTATGTATATGTTTGATAAGAAATAGTTTTCAACATTAAAGTTGTGATAATGTGGAAAATGTTACAA
Source organism: Cherax quadricarinatus (assembly GCF_038502225.1). Lineage (NCBI taxonomy): Eukaryota > Metazoa > Arthropoda > Malacostraca > Decapoda > Parastacidae > Cherax > Cherax quadricarinatus. The sequence goes on from NC_091353.1 coordinate 20,480,452, forward strand.
GGAAAAATATGTAATTTGTATGTGTACAACACAAGTGTTATTTTTTTTAATGTAAATGATGAGCTGTTATGTTAGGATTGTATAGAAGAGTGAATAGAATTAGTGTGGCTATTGGTGATTGTGATTAATGTAAATTTTTGGTGGTTGTTTTTTGGTATTTATGATTAAATATTGGGTAATTTTTGTGAGATATGGTTTAATATAGTGCAGTTTCTGGTGACTGTGATTTCATGTAGTGTAAATTTCTGGAAAATGTGGAATGAAATATTTAATTTGTATTACTAGAAAGTACAGATCCCACAAACCTTGGGAAACAAACCTGAGTAGTTACAACTACTCCAGAGAAAGATTTTTTAGTGCCAGGAAGGGAAAAATAGTGAAAATGACTACACGACCTCAGTTCATTACTAGAGTGGAGGCACAGTCAGTGGCCCATCATTTCAGACCAGATATTAGTGCCAGCAAATAAAGCTTCCCTCCATACCATCAATGCACCAACATTTTAATTTGCAAATATACAGGATCTGAAGTGATCAACCAACAACAGAAATACCTTTCATCAGGGTCCAACTCAAAATGTAAAATGTAATGTTTGCAGCCTTCACAGAGACCCACATTTAAGATCACTTTGACTAAGATATATGGATCCCAGGGTACAACTTTCTCAGATTCGACTTCCTAACAATTCAATGAACAGCTTTTGGAAATTGACTGCTGTCTGGAAGACTTTCCTTCTGCAGCCTCAAATATTTTCTTGCTGAATGATTTGAATGCAGAGATAACCTCAGGGGACAGCTCAGATGAAAATTCACCTTAACCCTTTGAAGGTCACCAAGCCCCCACAGAGACTTGTTCTCAGGGTCTCCAAAATTTAAAAAAAAAAAAAAAAAATTTCTTACGAAAAGGTAGAGAATCTTTTCTCAATCATAATGACACCAAAAGTATGAAATTTGATGGAAAACTTATGGAATTAGGCTCTCGCAAACTTAGTGGTCTCGACGATGTTTACGCATCAGCAATTTTGCCAACTTTGAGCCCTATTTTTGGCCACTTCCAGTGTACTAGTCCACAAAAATCATAACTATTTTGCTAGAACTCCATATTTTCTATCGAATGAGTACAAGAAACCACCCATTTACCGATTTCAACTATCCAATAAAGTGGTTAAAATTTAGCAATTTTGCCAATTTCACACAAATTTCAAAAGATGCCAATTTCCAAATAGGGTCCAGAATAAACAAGAAAGACATTCCTGGCACTAAAATAACATTTCCTCTGTTCATTAGTCACGTCCCCATGCCCCTCTTACATTTCTTTTGCTTTCCACTTTGATTTTTTATTCTCACAAAAAAAAAATAAGATTTACTGTTATGCAGAGTACTGTATTAGTGTAGAAATGGTATAAATAATATCAGCGCACTTGTGAAAGAATATTAGACTCGCCAGTTGACGTGTATTGGATGCTTAGCATGATTTGTTTACTTTTGAACTTTGGTAAAAATCGAACATTTCTGCTACTTTGAGCTCAATTTCAAGGTACTTTTCTTTGTAAAACCAGTCAAAATCATCTCAATTTCTGTAATATGTCTTCCATTCTATACAATGAGACCAGGAAAACTAGAATACAACAATAAATACCATATGAAAATACAGTGCAAAGTCGCTGTTTTAAACCAAAAAAACGGTCAAAGTTTTTTTTTTCTCATTACGCACTGTGTGCTGCAGGATTTTGTTTATACTGCACACACTGACCACATATACCCATTCTTTCATATGTAGGCCTACCAGCTTTCTCTTGCTAGATTTGAGGGTGCTAGAATTTATGCGTATTAGTATGTCAAAATCCCTGGTGTGTAAGCCATATTAGTACTGCCAAAACCCCAAAAGGGTTAAGCCAGAAAATAGTAGAGCCGTCAAGACTGGAGAATATACTTGATCTAAATTTCACTAGTATGATGATCTGATACAAAATATAACAATATCAAAGACAATACACTCAGATTACAAAATAAAAATTCAGACATGTATGCACAGGGGTACTGACCAGCAAAATGAGGGCAGTAATGAAAGTGCCTTTACCAAATTGTATTTCAATATCGGAAATATCCAGTGAGAAGAAATTAAAAATGTCATAAATGAAACATGCTCGGAAGCTTTCCTAAACAACTTGGATCCACCTTTTAACTCTGTGGCATTTGAGGTATGCCCAAAGCACATTCTCTTCAAAAAAAAAAAAAAAAAAAAGAGAGAGAAGTAAACTAGAAAGAGCCTGGGGCAAATTGCAAGAGCATGTCATTTATTATTTTTCCTGTCTACCCCAGGCCCATACTCGAAGAACTCCATGTTCTTCAAGAACTTCAAGAAACCCGTTTCACATCCATTAAATATTCTACAGAGAGGGAGCATAGACACGAGGTAATGCCACAGTCATGAAAAATAACGGATTTAGTCCCACTCCACAAAAGTATCATTAAAGCAACTGCAAAGAATTATAAACCAAAAGTACTAACGTCCCTGCATCATAAAAAATCTTTGAAAAGCCTCTAATAAGCAGGATCACCAACCACTTGGATATACATCAACTGCACAACCCAGAGCAGCATGGGTTTAGAGCAGGTTTCTCCTGCCTCTCACAACAACTGGACCACTATGACAAGGTTGTGGATACATTGGAAGACAAAGAAACTTCAGCAGGTGAGATCATGGTGTAATAGTGCACAAAATTTGTGATAAAAAAAAAAAAACATTATTTTTTCTTACAGAATTAAAGATAATATTTTTGTGAAGGTAATAAAACAAAAAAAAAATTCTGATCAGTACTTACCGAGATACAGCGGCGGGAAGTTGACCCAAAATGACCGGGTGGCGGCAACATCAGTGACTTCCGCAAAATCGCATTTTTTTATTTTACGTTTTTTATACTTTTTTCTTTTCTTTTCTAATTTTTTTCTTTTTCTAGTAACATTTGTGGCCTGTGAGACCAATATAATGTATATTGTATAAGTGTACACTCATTGTATTCAACACAATAACTGCACTAATTTGTTTATCATTATATTGCTTACAAAACTTGTTTACAAGTTTATTGTAAACAAAATGATGAAAATATTAGTGCGGTTATTGTGTTGAATACAACGGTACCATATAGTACCATATGGTACAATGGTGCCATAGGGTGCAATGGTACCATATAGTACAATTGTACCATATGGTACAATATGGTACAGTGGCACATGATACACTGGTACAATATGGTACAATGGCACCATTTGGTACAATGGTACCATGCAATGGTACATACAATGGTATGGAATATGGTACCATATACAATGGTACACCTTATGGTACCATATGGTGCAATGGTACCTTATGGTACCATATGGTGCAATGGTACCATATAGTACATTGTACCATACAGTACAATGATACCATATGGTTCATTGTACCATATGGTACTATATGGTACTGTTGTATTCAACACAATAAACACACTAATATTTTCATCATTATTTTGTTTACAATAATTGTTTACAACAAAAATATGCAAAAATGTTGTATATTTGTAATGTTCTATTATATATTTACAAGTGTACATCAACTGGACATGTTCCTTTGAAGTGGATAACAAAGCGCTTTGTCTGGGAAACTGCTGAGTCAGTAGTTAGCTTGTGTCGCCACTCACTCAGTCTAGGCTGGTGTCTCCTGCCACCAACACCTCCTATTGACCATATGGTACATGGTATCATATGTTACAGGGTACCATATGGTACATTGTACTATATGGTATAGGGTACCATGCAGTACAGGATAACATATGGTGCAGGGTACCATATGGTACAGGGTACCATATGGTACAGGGTACCATATGGCACAGGGTACCATATGGCACAGGGTACCATATGGTACAGGGTACCATACAGTACAGGACACCATATGGTACAGATACAGGGATCCCTATGGAAATAAGTCACCCTGACTTTTTTGGGTTATCCTAGGATTTTATACATATGCTGCTATGTATAATAATCCATGTAATTGTATTTCTGTACACCTGAATAAACTTACTCAAGTGCATGCGGCATAAGTTTATTTAGGTATACACAAATAAAGTTACATAGAATATCATACTTAGCAGCATATGTTTGGAGAACCTAGGATAACCCAAAAAAGTCAGACAGACTTTATTTCCATTAGGGTCCCTGTACCCTGTACTATATGGTACAATGTGCCATATGGCACATTGTGTACCATATATGGTACATGGTACTGTATGGCACATTGTACCATATGGTACCATTGTACCATATGGTACCATATGGTTCAAAACCATAGATTTCTTCTTCAGCTCCACTTCCATCAGTCTTAGAACTGTAAGTTGTGAAGAGGAGAGTCAGAATTCACTCAGAGAGTGAGTGGGGAGTGAGAGCTTCCTTGCCGCCAGGCACCATGAACAAAGCTACTTTGCCGACATTCCCACAATGCCATGTGGGCATCCAGATTTTTTCTATAGTGTGCACACTGACCACCCAGACCCATTCTCTCAGATGTAGGCCTACCGGCCTTCTCGTGCTAAATTTGACACCACTAGAATTTTGGCGTAGATCTACGGTTTGGTCCCTGAACGTAAAGCCATAGATCTACGGTATAAATTTTGACGGACCCTGACTGCCCTTAGTAACTTGTATATGGAATATTTTGAGACAACATCGTTTAACCAAATCGTTCCTAGTAGAGCTAAGTAGCTTAGATATGTTGATGATATTTTGATTTATGCCTAAGTATATTGCTTTAAATCATTTCCTTGGTAAATTAAATAATCTAGCTCATTCCATAAAATTTATTGTTGAATTTGAACATAATAACTCACTGCCTTTTCTAGATGTTTTAATTAACCCTATCAGGGTCCGTGCCATTGTTCTACAGCTTTGAGTTGTGGGTCCAAACCGTAGAACTATGGCAAAATTCTAGCGGCCTCAAATTTAGCTCAAGGAGGCTGGTAGGCCTACATCTAAGAGAATGGGTCTGGGTGGTCAGTGTGCGCACTATAGAAAAAATCTGGACACCTGCATGGCATTTTGGGAATGCCGCCAAAGTGGCGTTGCTCACCATGCCTGGAGGCAAGGAAGCTCTCACTCCCCGGGTGAATTCTGACTCCTCTTCCCAGTTTATAGTTCTAAGACTGATGGAAGTAGATCTGAAGAGAAATTCTATAGTTCTGAGCCATATGGTACATTGTACCATATGGTAGAATAATACCACATGGTACAATGGTGCCATATCATACACTGGTATCATATGGTACAATGGTATCTTATGGTACAATGTACAATATGGTACAATGTACAATATTGTACATTGTACCATATAGTACATTATACCATATGGTACATTATACCATATGGTATAGGGTACAGGGTTCCTAATAGGAATACGTCTGTCTGACTTTTTTGGTTATCCTTGGTCTTCAAACACATGCTGCTATGTATGATAATCTATGTAACTTTATTTATAGGATGGGGTCCACCTCATGTGTAAATTGTGGGACCCATAGCCTCGGAGAAGTGGATAAAAAGGCTTCAAGGAAGAATATTTGGATTTCTTCCTGAAGCCGTTTGAATATTCCACTTCCCCTACCACCCCATCTTTTAAACTATTTTTTTTTTACCAATAGGAATATTTTATTACATAATATGGCACAGAAGATTTAAGAGATACATTGTTAATATAAAGGTGGCATATACGGTACACGTTGTTACGTGTGTATCACCGATTATAAGGCGAAAATCTCATCCAGCTCCTCAGAGCTGGGGTGTGTGCCCAAAATGCAGCAGGCATTACCCCTTTGAACAGCCGCACTGAGCCGCTGGAACAGAAAACTAGCTGCCCCGGGATCCCTAGTTACCCTGATGAGTCTTTTTCCCAGCTCCTTAAGGAAATTAGATGCACTCTTTCCCCATGAGCCAAGGGTCTCTGAGCCTTTGTGAACAAACATATAATGATGGGCAAGTTCTCCATATTTTCTAGACTTTTGGGACTCCCTGAAGCTGGCAGCTGCCCCTCCTTCCTCCCTGGTGTATTGGAGATAGGTATCAGCCAAGGTAGATGCACATGTATAGTCCCACACCACCTGCTTCCCATCTGTCCAGGCTTGAAGGGTGATACCATCTGGACGCTTCTGGCTGCCATCAGATCTGCATAGTTGGGGTGGCTCCCTTACTGCTGGGCATCCAGCTGTTGTGAGGCTCCTATTGATAATGTTATTAACCTCCACATGTCTTGCAATCTTTCCCTAGGATTTACGGCACATAAGACCATGGTACCCAAATCGGTCTGCTGCTTCACTGCCACAAATACACCTGTGTTCGGCGAGAATAGGGGCGGCAAGTCAAAGGGCAACACCGATGCGGATGGTCTGTGGGTCGAGGCGTGTGCCAAGGCTGGAGTTGGGAACAGCCAACAGAAAGTCCCCAGCATGAGGGGCTCTCACTGCCAGGAGGCAGGCTTTATTTGTGTATACCTAAATAAACTTACAATGCCACATGTGCTTGAGTAAGTTTATTCAGGTATACACAAATACAGTTACATAGATTTTCATACCTAGCATCATATGTATAAAATCCTAGGATAACCCAAGAAAGTCAGGGTGACTTATTTCCATAGGGATCCCTGTATCTGTACCATATGGTGCCTTGTACCATATGGTACCAGGCACCATATGGTACCCTGTACCATATGGTACAATAAGAGGTGGGTACCACACATATGGTGGATTAGGTTCCTGGCTAACGCCATAAAGCAGAAATCGCTGTAAGGTAAATCACCCATTTTTTCACTTTTTAAATACAGATAAATGCATGATAACATGTTTACAGTATCATATATGAAGTTAGCAATAGAATAAGGAATAAAGAAAAACAATAAAAAATATCATGTAGACACAGTTCACTCATTATTAACCTTCATGACATATTTGGAGTCTCAGTGTATGGTGAGAGGTCACACCTCACAATTATGTTTATTTGCTTTACTATGTATATACAGCCTCTCCTCACTTAGCGACATACTCGTTTACTGACAACTCAGACTTACGATAGGCTCTCTGACCAGTATGCATGCCTAAAAAAATGTATATTAAAGCTGCTGTATATTAGAGATGCTGCACTGCCCGTTCATGACCCAAGTTCTCGTACAGTATACAATAATATGACTCTTCAGAGAGCCATTCGTAACTGAGTTGTTGGTAAACAAGTACTTTGGTAAGAAACTATAATGTATAATAGAGCTGATTTCCTCTATTCTGTTTATTAGAATATACAGTACACTACTGTATGAACATTTAAATATTTACCAGAAATGTTATAAATGGTGCAGAGGTGACATTACAACAATATCAAAGATGGATGACACAATTCCATTACCATTATAGTATGCACCTCACTTAGCGACACTATGAGCAGGTTCTCTATGAGCAAGTTCACGAGCAGGAATGTCAATACCTAAATTGTTAATAATAGCAAATAAAGAGTTTAGATGTTGTAATTATTGAAAAAACAAACAATTACTATTAACTGCTAACAAACATGAATATATGGATTGATACTGACTAAGCATCTTGTTTAGCACCTGATATTGCTAAATAACATACACTCTTAACAATATCGTAAAAAAAATATAATGGATATAGTACAGTGAATCCTCAGGTAATGGCATTAATTCATACCAGAGAGTGTGCCTTTAACTGATTTTGCCGTTAGCCAAATTAATTTTCCCCATAGGACCTCAGGTACCAAGTCCTTATCTGGGGTTACTTCCCTTCTTTGTTTTTTAAAGACACTGGGAATAACTTGAGAGTCACTGGACCCCTGTCGCACAAAATATCTGTCCAGAGAGCTCTGTTTCTGGTGTTTCTTTAAGATTTGTCTGAAGTGGGACACAACACTGTCATTGTACATGTTGCCAATACAGCCTGCAACAGCTTTGTCAGGGTGAAGTTCATCCATAAGTGTTTGCACTTCAGTCCACTTTGCACAAATGTCCTTAATCTTTGAAGAAGGCACCTTCCTCCATCTCTCTTCCTCCTCCTCTGCAGCAATTTCCTGAGCTGTGATCTGTTGCTGTTGCAGATGAAGCTCTTGCAGCTCTTCAGTGGTTAACTCTTCCCTGTGGTCCTCCACCAACTCTTCCACATCCTCGCCACTCACCTCCTACCCCAGGGACTTCCCCAATGCCACAATAGATTCCACAACTGGCATAGGATCCTTATGGTCAGCCCCAAACCCTTCAAAATCCCTCTCTTGTACACATTCTGGCCACAATTTTCTCCAAGCAGAATTCAAAGTTCTGCAAGTCACTCCTTCCCAAGCCTTACCTATAAGGTTTATGCAAGTGAGGATATTGAAATGATCTTTCCAGAACTCTCTTAGGGTTAATTCAATGTCTGAGGTCACTTCAAAGCACTTTTGAAACACTTCTTTGGTGTACAGTTTTTTGAAGTTTGAAATGACCTGCTGGTCCATGGGCTGGTTGAGAGGAGTTGTATTAGGAGGCAAGAACTTCACCATGATGAAACTAAACTCCTCCACTATTTGCTCTTCCAAGTCTGGGGGATGAGCATGAGCATTGTCCATTACCAGGAGGCATTTGAGTGGCAATTTATTTTCCAGGAGGTATTTCTTCACACTAGGGCCAAACACTTCATTAAACCAGTCAATGAAAATTCCCCTTGTGACCCATGCCTTATTGTTAGCCTTCCATATCACACACAAATTACTCTTGGCGACACTGTTTTTCTTGAACACTCTGGGATTTTCAGAGTGATACACCAGTAAAGGCTTCACTTTGCAATCCCCACTAGCATTACTACAAAACATGAAAGTAAGCCTATCCTTCATAGCCTTTTGTCCTGGGAGTGCCGTTTCCTCCTGTTTGATGTAGGTCCTCTTGGCATTTTCTTCCAAAAGAGGCCTGTTTCGTCACAATTAAACACTTGTTGGGGTTTGAATTCTCCAGTGTCTATGCACTTCTTAAACTCCAGTGCACACTTTTCAGAACTGGCAGCCTCACCATGCCTTATCACACTGTGAATGCCACTACGCTTTTTAAATCTCTCAAACCAACCTTTGCTGGCTTTAAAATCACAAGCATCACCACTCGTTGCAGGCATTTTCTTTACGAGATCGTCATGCAACTGCTTTGCCTTTTCACATATTATCTCCTGCATAATACTATCTCCTGCTAACTGTTTTTGGGTGATCCACACCAACAATAACCTTTCCACTTCTTTGAGGATTTGCGATCTCTTTTTTGTCAGCATACCTACCCCTTTTTGCAACAACAGCACACTTTATTTCCTTTCCCTTCGCCATGATCGAAGTGATGGCTGAATGGGGTTTGCCATACATCCTGGCAAGTTCTGTAACACGCACTCCGCTCTCATATTTTTCAATGATTTCCTTCTTGAATTCGATCGTGTTCCTCGCTTTCTTTACCAAAGGGCTTGCACTAGCTTTCCTTGGGCCCATGGTGACTTATTTAGAAGTTGCAAGCACAAAAAACAATGGATTATTATGAAATGTATTGTATGAACCCACGGGGTGATGGTCACGTGCTGTTAAACAATGGCACACTGAGTATGAATGGTGCAGGAGACTGGCTTTGTGTACGCAGTGACGGGTGGATGCATACCGGACGGTTGCCGAATCACGAGTCCAATCATGAACTGCGAGGCTAAATTTTACCGAAAAAACTTGCCAAAAGTCAGATTTCACGAAAGTTGATGCCTACGAAACTTGGGGGTCCACTGTATTTACATTTTAATTTATAAATAAGAAATATTTATATTTTGATTTATAAGTAAGTTTATTCAGGTACACACAAATACAGTTACGCACATAGATTATCATACATAGCAGCATGTGTGTAAAGTGCCTAGGATAACCCAAAAAAAGTCAGAGTGACTTATTTCCATTGGGGTCCTTTGATATTTACAGTTATGTTTACTTTTATACTAACACTTTTATATTTACACTTACCTTGGAGGAGATGTTAGTTTAATTAGTTAGTTTGATGGAGGAGATGCTGGCAGAGGTTTAGGGTGATGGAAGATAGCAGGGCAGCATTTTGTTCATTGGCCCTATAAACATCCAACAACTTTGGAGAGTTACTTTCGTGCCATTTTTCTATTGCTTACTCGCTTAACTTACTTGCTACACTGTTAATTCTACACTTTATTGCTAGCCTTTATTGATACCTGCTGCTTTAGTATCATACACATCATAGAATCACTGAATCACTGTAGAAGGCACATTCTCCCCTCTCTCTTCCTTCTCCACTTTGGTACTTTGCTACAAGTTTTTCAGGAATTCTATTGCGTTTCTTTCCTTTTTTACCACAGGGCTGGCACTAGAAGTTTTCTTTGGGCCCATGGTGACTTATTTAGCAGTTACCAGCACTAAAAGCAATGGAATAATACAAAATACGTATATTGCATGTACACGTGGAATCATCCTCACTGGCTTGTAAACAAGGGCACACTAGCTGTACTGGAAAGGCCGGGCAGCTCAGGCAGCATGGACACACTTGGGACGAATGCCCTTAACTGAGTTCTTGGGCATTAGCCGAGCCAATATTTTGATGCAAAAACGTGCCGCTATCCGATTTTGGCATTAGCCGATGTCGCAATTACTTAAGGGTCCAATGTACTGTACTTGAACAAGGATATTTCAAGTAGCTTAATTAAAAAGTACAGTGGACCCTCCCTTTTTGTTCGGCTCTGTTTTCGTGAATTTCAGTTATCACAGACTTTTTTTGTAAAAATATTGGCTCAGTTTTTCTTACTTTCCTCCATTCTCATCGGTGGTACTGTACCTTTCCGAGTGCCGTGTGCAGACAAAGCCTCCCACACACGCATTCTGAGCCAGTGTCGCTTTGTTTCTTGGTTAGTGAACATTATCCTGCGAGGTCATTGGAAACATATCGTAATAATTAATTGTTTTTTGCACTTGTTTATTCTATGTGAGTGCTAAATAAGCCACCATGGTCCCAAAAAAAGCTGCTAGTGCCAGCCTATTGATAAAGAAGGTGAGAAACATGATAGAATTCAAGAAAAAGCTCATAGCAAAGTACCAGGGTGGAGGAGGAAGAGAGAGGGGAGAATGTGCCTTCTTCAGTGATTCAGTGATTCTTCGATATGTACGATACTAAAGAGGCAGGAGTCAGTAAAGGCTAAAGCACCAGCCAGCAATAAAGTGTATTATTAACAGTGTAGCAATTAAGTTAAGCGATTAAGCAATGAAAAAGGATGAAATGAAACTAACTCCACCAATGTTTTTGGAGGTAGTATATAGGGCCACTGACAAACATACGCTGCCCTGCCTATCTTCCACCACCCTAAACCAATGCCAGCATCTCCAAGGTACAGTAAGTATAAATATATCTTATTTATAAATTAAAGTTTAAATATTTCTTATTTATAAATTACATAAATTGTGTGAATAGTGTTGGTGCTTCTGCTGCCACCTCCACTACCACTAATATGTACCACTTCTCTCAGTGACCCTTATAAGCCCAACAACAACACCATCACCACTTACTCCTCACATAAGTAATGACATATTACACCTACCATCCGACTTACGACCGAGTTCGGTTCCGAGAAACCAGTCGTAAGTCGAAATGGTCGTAAGTTGAACTTTATTATCGTAAGTTGAACTTTACTACTGAATATCAACAAAACATTTTTGTAATGACTTTATTTTATTGTTTTATTTTGGTATTTCATGTTGTTAGTACTGTATTTTATACTGTAAGGTTTAGGATAAACACTGTGTACAATACAAATAGTTGTTTATTTTTTTTTTTTATTATTATCACACTGGCCGATTCCCACCAAGGCAGGGTGGCCCGAAAAAGAAAAACTTTCACCATCATTCACTCCATCACTGTCTTGCCAGAAGGGTGCTTTACACTACAGTTTTTAAACTGCAACATTAACACCCCTCCTTCAGAGTGCAGGCACTGTACTTCCCATCTCCAGGACTCAAGTCCGGCCTGCCGGTTTCCCTGAACCCCTTCATAAATGTTACTTTGCTCACACTCCAACAGCACGTCAAGTATTAAAAACCATTTGTCTCCATTCACTCCTATCAAACACGCTCACGCATGCCTGCTGGAAGTCCAAGCCCCTCGCACACAAAACCTCCTTTACCCCCTCCCTCCAACCTTTCCTAGGCCGACCCCTACCCCGCCTTCCTTCCACTACAGACTGATACACTCTTGAAGTTATTCTGTTTCGCTCCATTCTCTCCACATGTCCGAACCACCTCAACAACCCTTCCTCAGCCCTCTGGACAACAGTTTTGGTAATCCCGCACCTCCTCCTAACTTCCAAACTACGAATTCTCTGCATTATATTCACACCACACATTGCTCTCAGACATGACATCTCCACTGCCTCCAGCCTTCTCCTCGCTGCAACATTCATCACCCATGCTTCACACCCATATAAGAGCGTTGGTAAAACTATACTCTCATACATTCCCCTCTTTGCCTCCAAGGACAAAGTTCTTTGTCTCCACAGACTCCTAAGTGCACCACTCACCCTTTTCCCCTCATCAATTCTATGATTCACCTCATCTTTCATAGACCCATCCGCTGACACGTCCACTCCCAAATATCTGAATACATTCACCTCCTCCATACTCTCTCCCTCCAATCTGATATCCAATCTTTCATCACCTAATCTTTTTGTTATCCTCATAACCTTACTCTTTCCTGTATTCACTTTCAATTTTCTTCTTTTGCACACCCTACCAAATTCATCCACCAATCTCTGCAACTTCTCTTCAGAATCTCCCAAGAGCACAGTGTCATCAGCAAAGAGCAACTGTGACAACTCCCACTTTATGTGTGATTCTTTATCTTTTAACTCCACGCCTCTTGCCAAGACCCTCGCATTTACTTCTCTTACAACCCCATCTATAAATATATTAAACAACCACGGTGACATCACACATCCTTGTCTAAGGCCTACTTTTACTGGGAAATAATTTCCCTCTTTCCTACATACTCTAACTTGAGCCTCACTATCCTCGTAAAAACTCTTCACTGCTTTCAGTAACCTACCTCCTACACCATACACCTGCAACATCTGCCACATTGCCCCCCTATCCACCCTGTCATACGCCTTTTCCAAATCCATAAATGCCACAAAGACCTCTTTAGCCTTATCTAAATACTGTTCACTTATATGTTTCACTGTAAACACCTGGTCCACACACCCCCTACCTTTCCTAAAGCCTCCTTGTTCATCTGCTATCCTATTCTCCGTCTTACTCTTAATTCTTTCAATAATAACTCTACCATACACTTTGCCAGGTATACTCAACAGACTTATCCCCCTATAATTTTTGCACTCTCTTTTATCCCCTTTGCCTTTATACAAAGGAACTATGCATGCTCTCTGCCAATCCCTAGGTACCTTACCCTCTTCCATACATTTATTAAATAATTGCACCAACCACTCCAAAACTATATCCCCACCTGCTTTTAACATTTCTATCTTTATCCCATCAATCCCGGCTGCCTTACCCCCTTTCATTTTACCTACTGCCTCACGAACTTCCCCCACACTCACAACTGGCTCTTCCTCACTCCTACAAGATGTTGTTCCTCCTTGCCCTATACACGAAATCACAGCTTCCCTATCTTCATCAACATTTAACAATTCCTCAAAATATTCCCTCCATCTTCCCAATACCTCTAACTCTCCATTTAATAACTCTCCTCTCCTATTTTTAACTGACAAATCCATTTGTTCTCTAGGCTTTCTTAACTTGTTAATCTCACTCCAAAACTTTTTCTTATTTTCAACAAAATTTGTTGATAACATCTCACCCACTCTCTCATTTGCTCTCTTTTTACATTGCTTCACCACTCTCTTAACCTCTCTCTTTTTCTCCATATACTCTTCCCTCCTTGCATCACTTCTACTTTGTAAAAACTTCTCATATGCTAACTTTTTCTCCCTTACTACTCTCTTCACATCATCATTCCACCAATCGCTCCTCTTCCCTCCTGCACCCACTTTCCTGTAACCACAAACTTCTGCTGAACACTCTAACACTACATTTTTAAACCTACCCCATACCTCTTCGACCCCATTGCCTATGCTCTCATTAGCCCATCTATCCTCCAATAGCTGTTTATATCTTACCCTAACTGCCTCCTCTTTTAGTTTATAAACCTTCACCTCTCTCTTCCCTGATGCTTCTATTCTCCTTGTATCCCATCTACCTTTTACTCTCAGTGTAGCTACAACTAGAAAGTGATCTGATATATCTGTGGCCCCTCTATAAACATGTACATCCTGAAGTCTACTCAACAGTCTTTTATCTACCAATACATAATCCAACAAACTACTGTCATTTCGCCCTACATCATATCTTGTATACTTATTTATCCTCTTTTTCTTAAAATATGTATTACCTATAACTAAACCCCTTTCTATACAAAGTTCAATCAAAGGGCTCCCATTATCATTTACACCTGGCACCCCAAACTTACCTACCACACCCTCTCTAAAAGTTTCTCCTACTTTAGCATTCAGGTCCCCTACCACAATTACTCTCTCACTTGGTTCAAAGGCTCCTATACATTCACTTAACATCTCCCAAAATCTCTCTCTCTCCTCTGCATTCCTCTCTTCTCCAGGTGCATACACGCTTATTATGACCCACTTCTCGCATCCAACCTTTACTTTAATCCACATAATTCTTGAATTTACACATTCATATTCTCTTTTCTCCTTCCATAACTGATCATTCAACATTACTGCTACCCCTTCCTTTGCTCTAACTCTCTCAGATACTCCAGATTTAATCCCATTTATTTCCCCCCACCGAAACTCCCCTACCCCCTTCAGCTTTGTTTCGCTTAGGGCCAGGACATCCAACTTCTTTTCATTCATAACATCAGCAATCATCTGTTTCTTGTCATCCGCACTACATCCACGCACATTTAAGCATCCCAGTTTTATAAAGTTTTTCTTCTTCTCTTTTTTAGTAAATGTCTACAGGAGAAGGGGTTACTAGCCCATTGCTCCCGGCATTTTAGTCGCCTCATACGACACGCATGGCTTACGGAGGAAAGATTCTTTTCCACTTCCCCATGGACAATAGAAGAAATAAAGAGGAACAAGAGCTATTTAGAAAAAGGAGAAAAACCTAGATGTATGTATATATATATGCATGTGCGTGTCTGTGAAGTGTGACCAAAGTGTAAGTAGGAGTAGCAAGATATCCCTGTTATCTAGCATGTTTATGAGACAGAAAAAGAAACCAGTATATACAGTAGGGCCCCACTTATACGTCGGGTTAGGTTCCAGGCTGTCGCCAGAAAGCAAACATCGCCGGAAGGCAGAACTCCATTTTTTTTCCATTTATAAATGCATATAAATGCCAGACAACAAGTTTACACTAAATTATATTAAGTTAGTAATAGAACTAGGCATTAAAAACACACAAAGTAAAATACAGTCACAGTAAATTCATTACTTATCTTAAAGTATTTGTAATCTTAATGTAGGGAGAGAGGTGAGTAGTACTTATTTGTAGGAAGTCAGGTGCAGGTAGCCCAGGTGTAGGTAGCACTGGCTCCCCGTCTCATACTTAATATACGATATTTAAAACATCCCAGAGAGGTAAAATACACATACAGTACACTCATTATTTACCTTAAAATATGTGTAGTCTTAATATAGGAAGAGAGGTGAGTAGTATTTATTTGTATAAAGTCAGTGTAGGTAGCCGGTAGGTGTAGCCCGCCTGGGCTACACCTACCGGCTACCTACACTGTGGCCCAGAGCCATATTATTAACATCGACATGCCTTGTTCACTGAATTTAATCATTTCTAACAACTACCTTTAGATGCCATCATAAACGAAGGTAGAAGTAATGAATAATTCATGCCGAAAATTGTAAACAAAAGCGGAGTGAGGGAGTGGCTGGGCCAAACGCAGATTCATACACGTTTTCTCTGATGGCTGAGCAGAGAAAACGTAATGTTGTCCCTCCACCCGGCTACCACACAGCTCCACAAGTATTATTATCAGAGCACATATAAAATATGCAATAAATGCCAGACAACAAGTTTACACTAACTTATATTAAGTTAGCAATAGAAATAGGCATTAAAAACACAATAAAAGGTAAGATACACACAGAGTACACTTATTACTTACCTTAAAATATTAATATTAATGTGTGAGAGGTGAGTGGCAGGGTGTTTATTGAATAAAATCAGAATGGCACACCATCATCCTCTAACTTGGCACTTAAAGCAAGAGGCTTACGACTTCTCTTTTTATCACAGCTAACCTTAGACGCCATCATCAATGAGAGCCAACTAGTTAACGAAAGAGTAAACGAGAGAGAGAACGAGATACAGAGTTGAGACAATGTAAGAACACAAACTGAACAGGTAGTGGACGATCACTTGGTCAGGCGAAATAAATGCGTATTAATATGTGTCTACTTTTAGTTCATTCACGTCCATTTGTAAGAATTTGTAAAACATTTACCTCAATATTTTTTTTATTTTAATAATAATTACCTCACAATACAAATACTCTTACATTGTGTACAAGTTGGACAAGTTAGTTCAGAATAAACGAACAGCAACACACCATTTTTAGAGTGAATGAAGATAATAATATTAACCCTTTCAGGGTCCGTCCCGTAGATCTATGGCTTTACGTTCAGGTTCCAAAACGTAGATATACATCATGAGCTCAGCTCACTCTGATAAACTGTGAGTGGTACATTTGGGCCTAGATATGAGAGAATGCATCTATGTGGTATGTGTGCACCACATAAAACAGATCCTGCAGCACACTATGTATAATGAGAGAAAAAAAACTGAAATCATGATTTTTCGATTAAAACAGCGACTTTGCAGTGTTTTTTCGTATGTTTTTTATAGTTGTATTTGCGATTTCTTGGTCTCATTTGATAGAATGGAAGACATATTACAGAAATAGAGATGATTTTGATTGGTTTTAGCACTGGAAATGGCTTGAAACTGAGCTCAAAGTAGCAGAAATGTTAAATTTTTGCCGATATTCAAGAGTAAACAAACGACCTCACACGTCTAATACACGCCAGCTGGTGGGTCTAATATACATTCACAAATATGGTGATGATATTTATACAATTATTACAGTATTGCATAACAGTAAATCTTCTATTTTTTGGTGTGAATAAAAATTCATTATGTGAATAAAAAATCAAAATGGAATTTATTTGTAAAGCCTCAAAACATAACTAATGAACAGAGGAAATGTTAGTTTAGTGCCAGGAATACCTACATTGTTTATTCTGGACCCTATTTTGAAATTGGAATATTTTGAACTTTGTGTTAAATTGGCCAAATTAACAATTTCCGATCACTTTATTTTGTAGTTGAAACAGTTGACTTGGCGATTTCTTGTGCTCAATCGATAGAATAGAAGTAATACTAGTGAAATAGCTAAGAATTTGGTTGACTGGAATAATGTAATTGGCCTAAAATGGGAGTCAAAGTCGGCAAAATCGCCGATTCGTAAATATCGCTGACACATCAAAATTCGCGAGAGCATAATTTCGTCAATTTTCCATCAAATTTCGTACTTTTTGTTTTATTACCTTCACAAAAAGATTCTCTACCATTTCATAAGAAAAAATAACAAATTTTTTTTTTTTGAAAATTCTTGGACACTGGGGCACCACTTCAGATTTGGGCCTTGGACCCTGAAAGGGGTATTAATAATAATAATAATAATAATATTATTAATATTAATAATATTATTATTAATATTAATAATAATTATTATTATAAAAAGCACTAAACCCACAAGGGTCGTGAATTGCTATACATAGAGTAAAGGCATACGAAAATAGATGTGGTCACAGAAAATATAAACAAACCGGGTGGGGCGCCGTATTTGAAAGACCGCTTGCCGTATAGCAAATTTTGGTCATAATTTGACATCACCGTATTAGCGGAACGCCGTAAAGCGGGGCCTTACTGTATACTCATTCTAGCGGCTTCAAATCAAGCAGGAGAAAGCTGGTAGACCCACATGTGAGAGAATGGGTCTGTGTGGTCAGTGTGCACCATATAAAAAAATCCTGCAGCATGCAGTGCATAATGAGAAAAAAAAATTGTTTTTTTTTAAATAAAATGCCGACTTTGTGGTCTATTTTCATATAGTACAGTGGACCCCCGCATAACGATTACCTCCAAATGTGACCAATTATGTAAGTGTATTTATGTAAGTGTGTTTGTACGTGTATGTTTGGGGGTCTGAAATGGACTAATCTACTTCACAATATTTCTTATGGGAACAAATTCGGTCAGTACTGGCACTTGAGCATACTTCTGGAGTGAAAACATATCGTTAACCGGGGGTCCACTGTATTTATGGATGTATTCTCATTTTTATGGTCTCATTTGATAGAATGGAAAACATATTGTAGAAATAGAGGAGATTTTGATTGGTTTTACTAAGAAAAGATCCTTGAAATGGAGCTCAAAGTAAGGGAAATGTTTGATTTTTGCTGATGTTCAAAAGTAAACAAATGATGTGATTTTCCAATAAATGTCCAAGTAGCCATTCTAATAATCAGTCATGAATGGTTTGAGATTATTTATACAATTATTACAATATTGCAGTAGTCTGCATAACAGTAAATCTTCTATTTTTTGTTTGAATAAAAATTCAAAATAGAAAGCAAGAATAATATCAGAGGGGCCTGGAGACATGACTGATGAACCAAGAAAATGTTATTTTAGAGCCAGAAATGTCTGCATTGTTCATTCTGGACCCTATTTTGAAATTGTCATTTTTTTAATTTTCGTGAAATTGGCCAAATTGCAAATTTCTGACCATGTTATTAGGTAGTTGAAACTGGTAAATGGGCAGTTTCTTGTAATCAATCGATAGAAAAATAAAGTTCTAAAGAAATAGCTATGAGTTTGGTTGACTGGAACAGTGGAATTAGCCGAAAATAGGGCTCAAAGTGGGTGAAATTGCCGATTTGTAAATATCGCCAAGGTCACTAACTTCGCGAGAGCATAATTCTATCAGTTTTCCATTAAATTTCGTTTTTTTGTGCCATTACAATCTGAAAAAGTCTATCATTTCATAAGAAAAAATAATTTTTTATTTTTTTTTTGTAAATTTTGTGTAACCAGGAGACACCTAAGGTTTTTGGTTGTGACAATCAAGGGGTTAATATTGTTTATTATGTCATATTAGTTGAATTGTGATAGATAAATAAGCTGTAGAGTTGATATTAATGTCATATTCTCCACCAATAAACTAGCCTCCCCTCCCTCTGCCTTTGCGCAGTGTTGACGTGTACTTGGCTCTGTGAAGACCTGTTTGCGCGCTCTCTAGAATTGAAGCAAGATGCCCTCCATCGAACAACTTTACCAACAGCTTAAGGAAGAATTGAGGATGGCGAATATGGAAATTCGGCGACTGACCGAGGAAAACAAAAAGATTCGTAGTAGTCCTCCTGTTTTGTGTCCTCAGGTCAAGAAGGGAAACTGGTCAGTGGCTGGACAGCAGGGAAAGAAGTTGACGATCAAGAAGACAAATGGAAAGGTAGAAACGATGAAGAAGAAAGAGACTGCCGTGGAAACTGTTGTGGAAACATCTAATACATTCTCAGTGCTACCCGACGAATGTGAGTCGACTACTGGGAACGTCACGACGAACGACACCAAGGAAGGTACGAATATTGTTGTTGTTGGGGATAGCCAAGTAAGGTATATGGATAGGGCGTTCTGCTTGAAGGACAGGAGTAGGAGACAGAGAGTTTGCTTTCCTGGGGCTGGGATGGAGGATATTGTTAGCCGTCTGGATGACATCATGAGAGGTAATGGGAGTAATCCTATTATCTGTCTCAGTGCTGGAGGCAACGATGTTGGCAGACGTAGGAGTGAAGACCTGATTAGCAGGTATAGGTCAGCAATAGAAATAATTAGGAGTAAGGGTGGGAACCCTCTCATATGTGGTATTTTGCCAAGGAGAGGAGTTGGAAGTGAATGGTTGTCCAGGGCAATTGGTGTCAATTGCTGGCTGGACAAATACTGTAAGGAAAATGCGGTAACATTCATTGACAACTGGGACCTCTTCTATGGCAGAAATGACATGTATGCCAGGGATGGGGTTCACTTATCTAGGTGTGGGGTGGGAGCACTGGCAACTGCAGTGGAGGGAGCAGTTAGGACTTTAAACTAGGAGTAGTTAGTGGTATGGGTTTTGGCAGGAAAACAGTGAAGTCCCAGTGTAGTAATATTACGAGTTCTAGGGGAACTAGTAATAATAAGAACGAGGTAGATATTGAAAAGCCAGGGACCTTGGGTGAGAAGGACAGTAATAGGTTTAGTAGAAAAATAGAAATGAGCAGGAAGGGTAAAGAGAAAGGAGAGTCTTTCAATGTTTATTATGCTAATTGCCGTAGTGCTAGGAATAAGATGGACGAGTTGAGATTAGTTGCTAGTGCAGGTAACATTGATGTATTTGCCTTAACTGAGACGTGGTTTAATTCAAAAAGTCGGGACATGCCTGCGGAATGTCATATTCAGGGTTTTAAATTGTTCCAAGAAGATAGAAGTATTGGGAAGGGGGGTGGGGTGGCATTGTATGTCCGAGATCGCTTGAACTGTTGCATAAAAACGGGTATTAAGTCTGAAGTAACACATACAGAGTCTGTTTGGATAGAATTTTCAGAGGGGCATGAAAAACTGATTTTAGGAGTGATATACCGTCCCCCAAACTTAGATAGGGACCAAGGGAAACTACTATGGGAGGAAATTGTTAAGGCCACAAGGCACGATAATGTAGTAATTCTAGGAGACTTTAACTTTAGTCATGTTGATTGGAATTTCTTGACTGGGAATTTAGAATCATACGACTTCCTAGAAGTATTTCAGGATTGTTTTTTGAAGCAGTTTGTGACAGAACCTACAAGGGGAAATAACCTGCTTGACTTAGTTATGGCAAACAATGAATCCCTTGTTAATAATTTAGAAATTTCAGAGGAACTGGGTGCTAGCGACCACAAATCAATTACATTTAGCATTGAATGGAAGTACGATAGTAGCGATAACTCAGTAACAGTCCCAGATTTTCACTTAGCAGATTACGATGGGCTTAGAGAACACTTATCATCTGTTGACTGGGGTAACGAAGAGAGCTATCAATATGACAGTTTTCTGAACACTATACATGCTGCTCAAAGAGCGTTTATCCCATATAAAGAAATTAGATCAAATAGAAATGACCCAAAATGGATGAATAATAGGCTCAAATATCTACTAGGGCATAAGAAAGGAATTTATAGGCGTATCAAAAGAGGTGAGGGTCATCTTATGAATCAGTATATTGACATTAAGAGGGACATTAAAAAGGGGATAAGAAAAGCTAAAAGGGACTATGAAATTAAAGTTGCTAGGGATTCTAAAACTAACCCAAAAGAGAATGAAATGTGCTTGATTTTTAATAATTATTTTCTCTCAGTTTTTACACAGGAAGACACTAACAATATTCCAGTAATTAATTTTTACAGTGGGCTAGAAGAAGATAAATTATGTAACATCACAGTCACTAGTGAGATGGTTGTGAAGCAGATAGACAGACTGAAGCAAAATAAGTCGCCGGGTCCTGATGAGGTTTTTTCAAGGGTTCTTAAGGAATGCAAAATGGAACTCTGTGAACCATTAACTAATATTTTTAATTTATCTCTTCAAACAGGTGTAGTGTCTGATATGTGGAAGATGGCTAATGTAATTCCTATTTTTAAAACAGGGGACAAGTTGTTACCGTCAAATTACCGCCCAATAAGCCTGACCTCAATTGTAGGCAAATTACTAGAGTCAATTATAGCTGAGATTATAAGAAGCCATCTCAATAAGCATAGCTTGATTAATGATACTCAGCATGGATTCACAAGAGGCCGGTCTTGTCTAACTAATTTATTAACTTTCTTCAGTAAAGCTTTTGAGGCTGTTGACCACAATAAAGAATTTGATATTATTTACTTAGATTTTAGTAAGGCTTTTGATAGAGTTCCGCACCATAGACTGTTAAAGAAAGTGGCAGCTCATGGCATTGGGGGAAAAGTGCTCTCGTGGATCGAGTCATGGCTCACTGACAGGAAGCAGAGAGTGTCCATAAATGGGGTTAAGTCCGAGTGGGGATCTGTAACAAGTGGCGTTCCACAGGGATCAGTCTTGGGCCCGTTGTTGTTTATAATATATATCAATGATCTTGATGAGGGAATTACTAGTGATATGAGCAAATTCGCCGATGACACAAAGATAGGTAGGATAATTGATTCAAACGTAGATGTTATGGAACTTCAGGAGGATTTAAACAAACTCTATTCTTGATCAGAAAAGTGGCAGATGCAGTTCAATGTAGATAAATGCAAGGTTCTGAAGCTTGGGAGTGCCCATAACCCTAGTACTTATAAGTTAAATGATGTAGAACTTAGCCATACAGATTGCGAAAAGGACTTGGGGGTTATGGTGAGCAGCAACCTTAAACCAAGACAGCAATGCCTAAGCGTACGTAATAAGGCAAATAGATTACTGGGATTTATATCAAGAAGTGTAAGCAACAGAAGTCCAGAGGTCATACTGTAGCTTTATACATCATTAGTAAGGCCTCACCTAGATTATGCAGCTCAGTTCTGGTCTCCGTATTACAAAATGGACATAAATTCGTTAGAAAACATTCAGCGTAGGATGACTAAATTAATACATAGCATTAGAAATCTTCCTTATGAAGAAAGATTGAAGACTCTTAAGTTACATTCACTTGTTAGACGAAGAATGAGGGGAGACCTGATCGAAGTGTATAAGTGGAAGATAGGTATTAATAAAGGGGATATTATTAAGGTCTTGAGGATGTCTCTCCAAGAGAGAACCCGCAGTAATGGATTTAAATTAGATAAGTTTAGATTTAGAAAGGACATAGGAAAGTATTGGTTTGGAAATAGGGTAGTTGATGAGTGGAACAGTCTACCTAGTTGGGTTATTGAGGCTGGGACTTTGGGTAGTTTCAAATCTAGGTTGGATAAGTATATGAGTGGGAGGGGTTGGATTTGAGTGGGACTTTCACATCAGAGCTTATTTCTTGGGTGGCATTGAAAACTGGGTTGGGCAAATGTTTTGTTAGTGGGATGAATTGTAAAGGATCTGCCTAGTATGGGCCAGCAGGCCTCCTGCAGCGTTCCTCCTTTCTTATGTTCTCATGTTCTTATACCAACAAAAGTTCAATAAAAGGTAAATGTGTTGTTAAATGTTCATTTATACATTTTATTAGTGCTTTACATTTATTTGGCATTCTTTTTTGCATGTAAATCTATATTTAAGCTAGGGAAGTGACCCCTGAAGTGACCTAGAGTCCTTATGGAGGAGGGATTCCCCTTCCCAAACAATAACCTCTCTTCCCTCTCTCCTCCCTGTCTTCCAGTCATCAACAACAGCCTTCAATAAAGGTAACTGTTATGCTGAATATTCATTCTTTTGTGCATGCAAATCTATCTTTAAGGTAAAAAAAATTTTTTTTGATACTTCTGGGTGTCTGGAACAAATTAATTGGATTTACATTATTTCTTAAGGGGAAATGGATTCGAAAATCGTCAATTTTGATAATAGTCACACTTCCAAGAACGGATTAATTACGAAGAATGAGGGACCACTGTATATTTAGTTATTTATAGAACTAGGTATTAAAAACAATAAAAAATAAAATACATATATAGTACACTCATTATTTCCCTTGAAATATTTGTAGTCTTAATGTAGGGTTAGAGGTGAGTAAGTGATATAAAATGAATAAACATAAGTGAGAGAACTATGTCTCAGGTAGGTAGGTTTGGTTGCCAATATGAATTTCCAGAAATAATAAATTATATAGAATAGGACGATAATAAACTATGCACGATTAGGGTAACTAGTGACATGGTCCTCAGACAAATAGAGAAAGTAAAACCTAACAAATCCCAGGCCCTGAGGAACTGTTTGCAAGGGTTTTAAAGGAATGTAAAGAGGAACTTAGCATACCTTTGGCTAATCTTTACAATATATCACTACAAACTGGCATAGTGCCAGACAAATGGAAAATGGCAAATGTAATACCGATTTATAAATCAGGTGACAGGTCCTTAGCTTTGAACTATAGACCAATAAGCCTTATCTCCATAGTTGGTAAATTTATGGGATCAATAACTGCCAAAGCAATTCATAGCCATCTTGAAAGGCATAATTTGATTAATGAATCTCAGCAGTTTTACAAAGGGGTGTTCCTGTCTTACAAATTTACTAACCTTCGTCACTAAGGTATTCGAGGAGGTAGATCATGGTATTGAATATGATATTGTATATATGAACTTCAGTAAGGCTTTTGAGAGTTCCACATCAGAGGCTGTTGAGAAAACTTAAGGTACACAGAATAGGAGGAGAAATTTTTTCCTGGGCTGAGGCATGGTTGACAAATAGGCAGCAGAGAGTTTGCATTATTGGGGAGAAATCAGAATGGGGGCACATCACAGGCGATGTTCCAAAGGGGTCAGTGTTGGGCCCATTGTTGTTCACAATTTACATAAATAACATAAATGAGGGAATAAATAGTGACATAAGCAAATTTGCTGATGACACTATAGGCCATCCAATTCATTCTAATGAGGACATTAGAGCACTCCAAGATGATTTGAATAGACTGATGCAGCGGTTGGAGAAGTGGCAGATGCAGTTTAATATAGGCAAATACAATGTTCTAAATGCTGGAATAGAAAATAACAATGCCACATATAAACTAAATAACGTAGATCTTAATATTACAGATTATGAAAAGGATTTAGGAGTTCTGGTTAGCAGTAATCTGAAACCAAGACAATAGTGCGTAAGTGTTTGCAATAAAGCTAACAGAATCCATGGCTTTGTAGCAAGAAGTATAAATAATAGAAGTCCTCAGGCTGTTCTTCAACTCTGTATATCTTTGGTTTGGCCTCATTTAGATTATGCTGCGCAGTTTTGGTCACCGTATTACAGAATGGATATAAATGCCCTGGAAAATGTACAAAGGAGGATGACAAAGTTGATCCCATGTATCAGAAATCTTTCCTATGAGGATAGACTGAGAGCCCTGAATCTGCACTCTCTAGAAAGGCATAGAATTAGGGGAAGAAATGATTAAGGTGTATAAATGGAAAACAGGAATTAATAAATGGGATGTAAATAGTGTGCTAAAAATATCTAACATGGACAGGACTTGCAGAAATTATTTTAAATTGGAAAAATTCAGATTCAGGAAGGATATAGGAAAGCACTGGTTTGGTAATAGAATTGTGGATGAGTGGAACAAACTCCTGAGTACCGTCATAGAAGCTAAGATGTTGTGTATTTTTTAAAAATAGGTTGAACAAATACATGAGGGGGTGTGGATTGGTTTGAGTTGGACCTGACTAGCTTGTGCTACTAAGTAGGATTCCGTGCTCCTCCCTTAAGTGACGTGCCTGACCTCACTAGGCCAGTGTGAAAATTGGATCTGCCTCTCATAGGCCAGTAGGCCTGTTGCAATGTTCCTTCTTATGTTCTAATGTACAGTGGAACCTCAAAAATCAAACGTATCACATATCGAACGTTTCGAAAATAGAACCATTTTTTCGGACAAACTGTGTCCCTATTATCGAACGCGCCCCTATTTTTGGACCGCCAGGTATGGGACCTGTCTGCCGCTCGCTCTTTCCGCGTGCCCGTGCAGGCGCCATGAGCAGTCTAGCTTTGTTTATGCTTGAGTGAACACTAACCTGCGCTCTCATTCACGCATTTTACGATTATTTCGTTGTGTTTAGTGCTTGTGGGACTGTGAAATAAACTACCATGGGTCCAAAGAAACTTGCTAATGGTACCCCTGTGGTAAAGAAAATGAGAAACACCATAGATGTGAAGAAGGAAATAATACAGAATTATGAGAGTGGTGTGAGACTTGTTGAGCTTGCCAGGATGTATGGGAAAAACAAGTCAACCATCGGTTCTATCCTGTCAAAGAAAGAACAAATCAAGGAAGCTGATGTTGCGAAAGGTGTTAATATAGGGAGTAGATGAGGTGTCTTCTTCAAAGATTAAGGAGATTTGTGCCAAGTGGAATGATGTCCAAATGTTTGTGCAGAAGTACCACCCTGAGCAAGCTGAAACAAGCCATCTTTGCAACAAGTTCAGTGGCAGAACCATGTCCCATTTTAGGGAAATGTTAAAGAGGCACCAGAAACAGAGGACTGTGGACAGTTATTTTGTGAGACAGGGGTCCAGTGACTCTCAAGCTGGTCCTAGTGGCATTAAAAGACAGAGAAGGGAAGTAACCCCAGAGAGGGCTTTACCTGAAGTCCTCATGGAGGGGGATTCTCCTTCCAAACACTTACCCCAACTCCCTCTCTCCTCCTCCCTATCTTCCAGATGTCATCACCAATCTTCAATAAAGGTAAGTAAAAATGTTATTTTATATGTATTACTATACATAATTAAAAACTATAGTATTTGTTGTTTGTAAAACTGTAATTAATCTCTATAAAATGTATTTTTTGTGTGAATATTTTTGGGTTTCTGGAATGGATTAATTGTATTTCCATTATTTCTTATGGGAAATATTGCTTCGAATTTCAGACTTTTCGAATTTAGAACTAGCTCCTGGAACGGATTAAGTTCGATTTTTGAGGTTCCACTGTACTTAGTACCGTGTGGGAGCACCAGTTAAATTGAGTGCCAGCTAGAGCAAACAGTGCAGCAAGCAAACACCAGGGATTCACTGTTGTCATGTCGTATTAACATTGCCCTTGTAATTGAGGAGTGCCTGTATTTTCTAAGGGCAGTTTATCAAAATTTAAAATATAACACAGTACTGTAAATATGTATACAGCAATACAGCTTTTATTTCTCTGGAAAGGTTACAATGTTTGATTTACATTTTATAAAATTTTGTTAAAAATAAAGCCACTAATATGCCTGAGCATTACTTATAACGCCATAGCTTATACACTGCTAGATTTTCCATTATTCATTATTTTACTTTATTACTGAAGTGTGCTAGCCAGAAGTTTTATAATTATAAGGTTTATAATAGTGAGGTAGCAAAAAAGCAAGTAACAGTACATATTACAATTAGTACAATTTACACTGCTATAGTTTTAGTCATGTACATATGAAACACAGCTACCTACTCAGTCCCAGCCTAGGGTCGACACAGTATCCGATGATGCCTTATTGTCTATTCCTTCAAGCATACTCAGAGTGGACAAAAGTTTAGTGGATCCTCCCTTTTTGTTGGGCTCTGTTTTCACTCGTATCCTTTATTGCCGATATTTTCCGTAAAATTATTGGCTCTGTTATCGTTGCTTTCCTCTGTTCTTGTCGGTTGTATGGTAAAAATATTGGCTCTATTTCCATTGCTTTCCTCCATTCTCGGTGGTACAGTACATGTCCGAGTGTGCCGTGCACACAACCTCCCACACACGCATTCTGAGGAGGCAGTGTCGCTTTGTGGGTGAGTGAATATTATCCTGCGAGGTCATAGGAAACATTTTGTAATAATTCATTGCTTTTTTTGCTTGTTTATTCTGTGTGACTGCTAAATAAGCCAACTTGGCCCCAATAAAAGCTGGTAGTGCCAGCCGTTGATAAAGAAGGTGTGAAACATGATAGAATTCGAGAAAAAACTCGTAGAAATGCACCAAAGTGGAGGAGGAAGAGAGAGGGGAGAATGTGCCTTCTTCAGTGATTCTACGATATGTACGATACTAAAGCAGCAGGAGTCAATAAAGGCTATAATGCCAGCCAGCGATAAAGTGTAGCATAAACAGTGTAGCAAATAAGCGATAGAAAAAAGATATCTCGAAACTGACTCTGCTGCCCTGCCTACCTTCCACCACCCTAAACCAATGCCACATGTCCAAGGTACAGTATATGTAAATATTTCTTATTTATAAAGTGCCAATATTTCTTATTTCTAAATTACGTACATTGTGTGAATAGTGTTGGTGGCTTCTGCTGCCGCCACCCTACCACTAATATGTACGGCTTCTCTCAGTGGCCCTTATAAATCTAACAACATCACCATCACTTACCCCTCATATATGTAATGATATATTTTATTCATTCTAGATTATATATCATGTTTCTATGTTATTAATATTGTTTATTATGTCAAATTAGATGAATTGTGATAGATAAATAAGCCATGAAATATAGTTCTTCTCTATAAAATGTAGTTTTTGTTTATACTTTTGGATGTCTCAAATGGATTAATTAGATTTACATTATTTTTTATGAGGAAAATGGTTTCAACTTTAATCAATTTCACATTTCATTGGACTCTCTGGAACGAATTAAAGAAGAAAAGGGAGGGTCCTCTGTATAAGAATACAGGAAACAAATAAAAAAATGAGAAATTATTAGAATTTGAGAGAAAAGGAAGTAGTAGTGTATTGTGTGTGTTAGGAATATGCTGCTGCCACCTGCTCTTTTAACACTGGAGGAGATGAAAGTAACTAAAATCATAGGAGAAGGAAGAGACACAGAATTTGGGTTAGAGCAGGAAAAACCCAGTAAGAAATAACACAGGATAGGTAGAACAAGGTACTGGTCGTCATAAGTACTGGCTCTCAGGGTAGCTTTGTCTAAGAATTTATGCAGTAGGCACCTTAACGGAGGCTTGACTCTCCAGAAGAAGAAAAATGTATCTATATACTTCCCAATTTAAATTCTGACAAATGGACCTGAAATGCATGGCTCAAAGGGGGAACTACAGCATACCCAGATAAACCCACTTACAAGTTAATAAACATATATTACATACATTACATTTATGAAGGTAAGTAAGTTTATTCAGGTATATACAAATACAGTTGCATAGATTATCATACATAGCAGCATATGTGTAGAGAACCTGGGATAACCCAAAAAAGTCAGACAGAGTGACTTATTTCCATTGGGGTCCTTTTACCTTATTATTATAATATAAAGGTTATAATATCTTATTATTACAGCGGAACCTCGATTTGTGAGTTTAATCCATTCCATGACCTTGCTCACAACTGGATTTCTTCGTTTGCAGTCAATTTTCCTCATTTAAATTAACTGAAATGCAATTAACCCCTTCAGGGTTTCGGCCATACTAGTACGGCTTACGCGCTAGGGTTTTTGACGTACTAGTATGCATAAATTCTAGCGCCTTCAAATCTCGAGGGAAAAGGCTGGTAGGCCTAGGTGTGAGAGAATGGGTGTGTGTGGTCGGTGTATGCGGTAGAAAAAAAATCTGGGACCCAGTGGTGCATTGTGGGAACGCCATGTTAGTAGACCTTGTTCACCATGCCTCAAGGTAAGATTCTCCTCATTCCTCTGCGAATTGAGACCCTTTTGTTCCCAGTGACAGTTCTAATACAGATGGAAGTGCCAGTGAAGATGAGTTTCAAGGTTTTGGTGAGGTTGTGACCGAAACTAATGACCAGAATATCGGTAATAGTGAGGAAAACCCAGACAACCCTCAACCTTCCACCTCTGCTGCTGGGCTGTCTTGTTCACGTTCAGTTGTACCAGAATCAAAGAGGAAACTCCTATTTTCCTAAATCCCGGACTCATATGTGAGCATTGGAGATGATAGTGATAGTGAATATGGCTACAAGCTCTTGAAACCAGTTCCAATAGTGATAGTGAAGTGGAATGTTCTCCAGTGAAGCGTCAGTATATGCGACGATATATGCGCTCTGTTAGTGTGCCATATGCTATTCCAAGGGGAAGGAGTACATCTCGGAGTACATCCCATGGCTGTACAACAGGAACAGACAGTGAAAATGACGATGATAGCGTTGCAATTGGGATGGAAAAAGTGCATGGTGGTGATAGTGGTGGTGCTGGCCGTGAGGCACCAGCAGTGGGCCATGCTGCCACCCACGCCACTGCCTCAGCTGGTCTACAACAAAGGCCACCATCCCCCACTCACCCACCACACCAGCCTCCACAACCACAACCTCCACAACCACAACCACAACCATCTTTCAATGTCCAGTGCCCACCAGCAGACCGCACCTGGGATTGGCAGGAAGCAGTCAATTTTGTTCCAAATCCCCACCAGTTTGATGAAAGCCAAAGTGGAATATGGCCATGTTGTACACTAGGGAACAATGCCACTGAACTGGAATGTTTCGAGTTATTCTTTGACTAACCCCTGATGGAACTTGTTGTCAGGGAAAGCAACAGATATTATGAGTACACTATGGCAAACACATTACTTTCACCAAAATCACATCTACACCAGTGGAAGGAGACAACTGTGGCTGAGATGTATATTTTCTTTGCCATAATAATGCTTATGCCACATGTGTATAAGCACAGTGTGAAATCATACTGGTCAACAGACCGCCTGATTGCAACCCCAGGTGTCAGTGATATAATGTGAGTGAATTGATTTGTGCTACTGTTATGTATGCTTCACTTCTCAGACAAAACCAGGCCTGACACAAACGACAGGTTATATAAGATTAGGAATGTGTTTGTGTATCTGAAACAGAAATTCAATATGTATTTTTATCCCTTCAGGAAGCTTGTAATTGACGAGTCTTTGATTCTGTTCAAAGGAAGACTCTTTCAAGCAGTACATACCAAGCAAGAGGAAACACTTTGGTATAAAGTTGTTTGTGCTTTGTGATTGTTACAGTGGTCTGGTATTGGATATTATTGTGTACACTGGAACTTATACATTGCAAAATACCAGGAAGGTATTGGGCATCTCTGGTGATGTGGTAAGAACAATGATAGAACCATACCTTGGTAAGGAGCCTGTATTATATACTGATAACTGGTACACAAGCCCCTCACTCAGTGATTTTTTGCCGGTGTGTGTGGCACAGTGCGTGCAAATCATAAGCATATGCCCAGGTTTGACGCTGGCACTCGTAGAGGTGAGGTGCAGGCGTTTGCTGCCAATGACATCATGGCATTTCAGTGGCATGACAAACAAGATGTCACACTGTTGTCATCAGTTCACCCTAATGAAATGGCAGACACTGGCAGGCAGCATAGAGAAAGCAGTGAACCCATTCTAAAACCTGCAGCTGTGATTGATTACACCCTCAATATGGGCTCAGTGGACAAATGTGACATGCAGATTGGGTTTGCTGATTGTGTTCGCAAGAGTTATAAGTGGTACATAAAACTCTTTTTCCATTTTCTGGACATTTCCATGCTCAATGCTTATAATATGTATAAGATGAGGACCAG